>NW_023651689.1:0-31538 GCF_015228065.2 Penaeus monodon
AAAATTTTTATAAAAACACACGTTAGTTTTAAAAGTTACCTTCATCACGTAATGAACGAACACGCATTTGATTCTCTAGCAATCTAACTCACTTATGTTCATTATTTCTTTTCTCAAGCTTACCGTCTCACCTATGTAAAACTTGGGGCAATCTTTACAAGGTATGGTGTAATATCGGGAGAAGTCTCAAGAACACCGCTAGCCGCATTGTGTTTAACTAAAGTATTACGCAATGTATTCGGATACGTAAAAACAATGTCAATGCCAGCGCCTTTAAACATGTGCCGTTTTTCATCGAGGGACGGGCTATACGGAACAATTAATAGATTGCTGGCACTATCCTGTTGAGAATTACGAGAATGAGAATAAAAATTTCCATCTCGTAGGTGAGTGTGCCTGATTTAAGAAGAAACGGGGATATCCTAATTTCGAAAAAGTTTCAAAAATGACGTCAAGCTCCCGATCAATAAACTCATTGTAACAAATTCTATATGCCCTGAGAAACATGGACGAGAATACTGACTTTTAACATACAACGGGTAATTCGAGAAAAAAGTAAGATAATTAGCGGTGTGAGTAGGTTTACGGTAAACCGAAAATTTAAGCGAGCCATTTACATTGAATAAAAGTATTTCGAGAAAAGGTAATTTCCCTGAACCCTCCCATTCTACTTTAAATTGATAGTACGCGCGAGGTTGTTGAGTTTTCTATAAAAAAAAAATCTAAATCTTAACGGTTCACTTGCCACATAAAAAAATATCATCAACATAACGAAACTAAATCGTGTAAGGAGGGAGAATCGACGGAAAGAGTTCAGATTCAAACATCTCCATATATAAATTCGCAGAACCGGGCTTAAGCTACTTCCCATCGCGATACCATTGACTTGTTTATAAAAATTGCCGTCAAAAGTAAAGACATTATTCGTGACGCACAAACGAATGAGATCGTTAGAGCAATTGACCGGAATAGGGATCTTCTCACGAGCGGAATTAAGTTTTCTTTCGAAAAATTCTAACACATCTTCAAGCGGAACATTAGTGAACAAGGAATCTACATCAAAACTCACTAATTTCTTACCGTGCGTCGGCAAGTTTCTAACCTTATCCCTGAAATCCATCGAATGTTTAATATGACTATCAAAAAAGGCCCCCATAAAAGGAGATAAAACGCTCGCTAGCCAAGAGTCTAAAGGACGGGTAACCGAGTTGCAAGACGAAATAATAGGTCTTAGAGGGACGCCCTGTTTGTGAGTTTTAGGAAGGCCATAAAAATACGGAATAGAGGGATTAACCGTTCTAAAGCGATCAAAGAATTTGGGATCAGGACATAAGGCAGCAATACGTCTACGGTTTTTACGAAAAGAAGGGTAAGGGTTGGAGCGCAGTTTTTGATACGTCGAGTTGTTCAAAAGGGAATGAGCTTTGCTTATATAATCAGATTTATTAAGGATAACTACGTTATTACCTTTGTCGCTTTGGTAATTATAATATCCAAATTACGTTTCAGTGATTTAGTGGCCAAGAAATAACGTCGGGTAAGCTTTTGAAATCGTCGAATAAATCAAGAATCGGATTTAACATGACATCTTTAAGGTAGCTGAGATCTTTATTCGAGGATTTGTTTTGCTTCGCAATGAAACTATCAAGACCTTTGGTATAATCTAAACAGTGATGAGCGCTTGGTTTGGTAGCAAATGATAAACCCAAACCTAAAAGTTCGGTTTCGTGACGTGAAAGGGAATAAGACGATAGATTTTACGACCGAGTCAGTAAGCGAAAATTTACACCACGTGCTACGAGAACAGAGACGGTTAAGTTTCTTGTGGAGGGATCTTTGATGACGTTCGCTTTCAAAGGAAGCTCTATGGGGCAGCAATGGCTAAAAGGTCATCAACAAATTGAACGGGGGTGACTTCACTAAGCAATCTAAGCAACTTACGAACATGAAGAAATGCATCATCAACATCTAATTTAACGCAACGGATGCTATCGAATAAACGGTGACACTCACAATTAGAAAACGGAATGCCCATCTAGAACTATAAAAAAAACTGGCCAAAAGAAGGGGGACTTACCTGCTCGTGTAAGCAGTCTTGTAGAAATTTGCCTCACGGGCAAACCGAATTGCAGCCATTGCTTTCGCGTAGAGCTTCCTTTGAAAGCGAACGTCATCTAGCTAGCTATGAGATTTGCGAAGTTCTGGCTTCGCCCGGGGCCCTTTTCATTAGGGCCCCGGGCCCTGTGTCGCTTTTTATGGCTGTCTCATTTGTTTTCTGACACCGGGTTACCGTGGCGGTGGGATTGAAAGCAGGGCTCCTGTAGCCGTGGTTAAGATCCCGCAAATCTCTTTAACAGAAAGACGGCGGGGTTCGGGGGGGCTTTGCGCGGGAATTGCGTGTGCACACAGTTCTCTAAGAAAGTCCAGTGTGGCGTTCGGCTCACGCAAGCATCAACACCTCTCTTCAGTTCTATTTTTTTATAGATCTCCCATGCACAGGGGTAACTAAGGCATTTGTGCAAAAATTCCCGGGTACCTTGTTGTTTTTCGAGAGTGCCAGTGTTCATAGCCTGTGGCGCGGTACAGGGGCCCGAGGGGAGGATCTGTTTCTTTCTGTGAACGAGGGGGAAGGAGGTTCCATCACCGCCACTTCCCTAAGTAATTTTCGGCTCGATGTTTTAAGGGATTGGGGGGCTCCCCTGCCAAATTCGGCTAGTCTGTCAGCAAGCTCTTTCCCTCTGACCCCTTATGGGGGAACCCTTTTATGAAAATTTTTCTACCTTGCAAAAATCCTTGTGCTAGTGTGAGGATGGTAGTCAGAAGGTAGATTTGTCAGTGGGTGAGCGCTGCTGAAGACAGTCGTGGCTCCTTTAGAATCTGTGTGTATGACCACTTTCCCTTTCCCCCTCGGGGAGTGGGGTCGTGCCCCATGATAGAAACTCCCTCAGCTGTAGGGGGGAGGTTTTGTCTGTTACCTCACGGATTTTGGGGACCCTTGGTGCAAGCCAGCGCCCAGGGGGGTCAAGGGATCCTGACCCTCCGTGTAAATGTTCTGCTCCCCGAGGAGTGATGGGGCAATGACCCTCGGGTTTCTGCCTTTAGGCTAGGCGTAAAATTTATCTTTTTGGTTCCCATCTCATGCCCGAAAACTCATAGGGGTTTGTGACCAGGCAGAGCTTCGAAAAAGCGGGTGAGGGGAGTCTGTAGCCACAAGAGATGGATTTAAGGCGGATAATGAAAGTGGCCTGGCTTTTGGCTTTATTCGCTACAAGGATGGATGCAAGCGACCCCTTTCTGCGGGTATGGGAATGTCCCCCTTTTATTCAGCGGTAACCCTGGGGGCGCTTGCCCCCCGGGCTGGGTCGGGTTTATCAGCCCCGTGACAGGGGGTTAAGTGCTGGCTTGTTTGAGGGGGACAGGTAGGTAAACTGGGGTCCTTGAGTGAGCCAGGCTAGGAGTGGAAGGTGCAAGGGCTTTTTCCTGTGATAAGTTGTCCCAGGAGGCGCGACGGGAAAGGCGCACCCTTTGTTACCCAGGGACAGTGTGTGGAGCACCCCCTTCCGGATTTTGTTTAACGCTCGGCCACGTACAAGGCCGTCCTCGAGCCGTTGCAAGGTTGAACTTAAAGGGCAAAAAAATTTAAACTGTGACGAGGCCCAGCAGCCGCTGGTAGGTGGCAGGCCCCTCTGTCTTGCATGCTGTGAGGCATAAACGTAAACTGCCGGGTCCAGTAGTAGCGGCGCGTCAAGTCCCACGTCTGGCCATTCGCAACCATTTGCCAAGTAAAAAATGGCGGGCCCAAATCCTCAGGGGTGTGGTGGGGGTTTAGTTTTTTACCTTTTCTTTTCGTTCCCGAGGCGACGAATGGTGACCTTACGATGATATAGAAGGAAAGGAAGACGATGGGATGCCAAAAAGGGAAAATTGTAGAAGGGTACCCAAAGGTGTGTGATGGAGTCAAGCGGGGGATAGGTATTTCTCAGGTTGTGGAGAATGAAGGTTTGACTTGGTAGTTTTTACATTAAATGCGGTAGGGTAAGCAAAAGGGGGTCACCGGAGCACTTACCGGGAGACTTAGAAAGACGCGTTTTGCGGGTAGGTAATCAAGAAGAGTAGTTGGCAATGGGGGGGTAGACAATGTGCCTTGAAAGTTGTATTGGTGCTCATGTTTTTAATAGTTGTTTGAAACTTGGAAGAAGTGTGGGACTGTACATGGTAAGGACAGGACAAAAGTTGGTAAAAGGGGGGAATCTCGTCAAAGTGCACGGGGATGTATTTTGATGGTAGACAGAGGGCACGTGAAAAGAGGGAAGCATAATGGTTTGTGAAGGTGTGGGTGTGCATATGAAACGACGGGGTGGGGGCCGTAGACAACCATAAGGAATCAGGGGAGGAAAGGGTAGGGAGCCCTTGCAGAGTTTAAAGGGAGATAGGGGGGGGGCAGAAGGGGGATACGGGGGGGTTTTATGTTAGTATGAGGAAAAGGGGGTGTATAGGTATGTTTAAAATTTTTAAAGGGGTAGGGGTATAAGGAGGGACAGGCACGGGGGGTTGGGTAAGAAGTAGATGGGTGAGAAGATTTTTTGGTCTCCAATTTAAAAAAGGGTTTTTGGAAAGGGGACATAGAGGGACCCGGGTTTATGAAGTTTACAATCATGTGGGGATTTTAAGTGGGGGGACCTCCCCACGGGGCCATTTTTAGGTCTGTACGAAACGTCTACATACTATAAAAATTACGTATAGCAAATGATAAGAAAAACGTTTAATACCGAAGGGGGTGAACGTTGACGTTTTGATATCCTTGGATAAGGTATGAACTGTCCTCAAACGGGCAAAAGGGTGGAGGTGCCCTTAACGTTTACTAAGTAATTAATGCTGAACCAAAACAATCTTGCAATGACTTTATGTGGGGATGATTTTATATCAGCAAGACGGCTTTAAGGGTGTCCTCGTAAAATGACCCCAAAAAAAAGGCGGTGCAAATTTCCAATGCTTTAAAAGACCCGGCGAGAGCGGAAGGTTTATGGCATGAATTTATCAAATCATTTTATTGGGGCATTCAGGATGTGAGTGAGAAGTCTCTCTGGTACCATTCAAAAATCTTTCTGAATTATGTATGATTTTAGCTCTTTGGCTTGGCTGGTGAAATGTGGCAAGTGAAGAGAATTCTAAAAAAAGGGGTGAGTACACGTTATTCTCAGATTAGTGACAGGAAGGCACCAAGGTCCCTAAAATGGCGCCGGGGCGCTCCGTAGATTCGGGGGGAGAGGGCCCCACAAAAGCAAAAAGGGACAGGAAAGGAGGGATCATCTGCAGCAAGGGGCCCGGGAGTAGGTGGGGCACTGAAAATCAGAGAACTGCTCTACAAAGTGCTTACTAGAAAGTTTCAGTGGCAAAGGGGGAACCTGCGTACTCTCCTTTAAACTCCTGCAAAGGCCTTGTTTTTGCGACACTGTAGCACCCTGTAGGGCCCAAAAGATAGGGGCAAACTTGGGCTTTTGGGGGTTTAGTGGATTTTTATGCCCCTAAAGAAGTGCCCCCCAATAATTTCCCCTTAAACCTTGCTATTTATGTTGGTTTGAAATTATTTTGTCCCTGGTTAAAGTTAGTTTTTCCCTTGGGCAAACGTAAAGGTTTTTTGCTCCCTGATAAGTGTTCTTGGTAGTTGTCATCATATTTGGGGTCTGGTTCGCACCCCAAGAGTCGAAAAGGGAGTCTTTTGCCATCCCGAAAGCAGGAAAGAGGTATTCACCGAGGGAGGAATGATAATTGCATTTAATTGCTGTTTGTAAAAATGGGTAAATAAGGTCCCATCATCATCGGTCATTAATCATGTTTCATTAATTTTAAGAGGGTTTTTTCAGTCTTCTGTAAACCCCTTGGCCCTGGGGTGGGTATGGGAGGATAAAAACCTTTTTGACTTTCATTAAGCTACTAACTGTGAGAGGACTTATTACGAATTCGGTCCATTACGCTGCTGGGGGTGCGGGGGGGAGGGGATCTGATATGATTTTTATAGAAGGCTCTAGCAATGGTGTGAGGACTTTCCGTACAGGAACAAGTCACAGTATCTACTAAAATTTATCAATGAAAACTAGAATGTCCTGTTCCCCCTGGGGTTGGTATAAATCCTGAAAGGGTATCGAAAAAAAGATACCTTCGGAATGGGAAGTCGGGGATATCTAAAAAAATGCGGGGGCGGGGTGAGGTTTTACCCCTTGTATAATGGCAGACACGACAACTTTTAAAACTGCGGAAAACTTCGGGGTAACGGGGGAAATAGAATTTTGACTAGCACGTTTAAATGGCTTTGGAACCCCACGTGAGCTGCCCCCAATGCTCATGGGAGTTTAAGGATGGGGGGAAAAAGGCACTCGGGGGTTTACAATGATAACTAATTTTTTGTTTTCCCTCCCCTTTTTTTTGGGGGCATGGACAATCAAAAGAGGAGGCCAAGTCTTGCTTTTTTTATGTCATAATATCTAGAGATAGGGGGGGCAGTTATCAAAAAACAGGGAGATACGGTGTCGAGAAAGGGCGTCTAAAAACCCTTATTGAAAGGGCCGGGGGTAACCAATCGGGGGGTTGAACTCTAGCAAGGTACCAAATGCCGGGCCAATTACCATGGGGGTCCTTGCAAGACAGATATGGGCCCGGGGCTGATGGTCCTTTTTACTTCTATCTAGCCAAAATTTAAACTCACAAAAAAATGTTGAGGACCATATAAGCTTAGAAATTTCCCTTGTCAGATGTCGAATAACGCTTTTTCAGAAATTTTTAAGACTCGATTGCAAAAAAAGGGGCTTAGTTTTCCCTTCAAAATTCTTGCAAAGGCAGACCCAATGCAAACTTTAGAGGCGTCAGTTGCTAAAATGAAGGGCTTGGAAAATTGGAAAAGCCAAACCGGCGACTTTTTCCCCTAGATTGAGGTTTAAAAATCAAGTCCTGTCCTTCCCCCAAAAAAATTTTCATCTCTTTTAAGTACCCGGGAAAGGGGGCTTGCCATGGAACAAAAGGGGGTATGAAGGGTCTATAAAACCCTGCTAAACCTAAGAAGCTCTTAATCTGATTTTGTTCCTTAGGGAGGGGGAAAGTTACTTATGCTTTTTTTTTTTTTTCCCTTATCATTTTTAGGGGAGATTCTTTAAAGTTAGGTATGACCAAAAATAAAGGGGAGGCAAAAAAAACGCATTCTGAGGTTAAATGGTAAACCAGCTTCCATAGTCTACAAAAATCTTCCGGGCTTTACTTCGTGTGGGCAACACTTCGACCCCACCAATAGGTCGTCCAGATAAAGAGTACGCATTCCCAACAAGACCATCATGAAAAGGGGACTTAATGTGCAAAAAAAGGGGCGTTTCTTGGGCCAAAGGGCTTTCGTGTGGAATTTCCCATGCCCGGGGAAAGGGGGGGAAAAAAAGCTTTAGCTTTGGGAATCAGGTGCAGGGGAAACTGATAAAACCCCTTTTGCTAAGTCGAGAGTCGAAAAGATTTTGTTTTTACCCCCCAATGTCTTGAAATAACAGCGAAGGGGGGAGGGGAAATGGCTCGGAAAGTTAATTTTTTTAGTCGTCTGTAGCAATAACAGGTCCATTGCCCCTCTTTCTGGGTACCAGTAACATTGGAGCAGACCAGGGTGAGGATTGGGGGTTATTATCCTTGATCAAGAAAGTCAGCAGTGCCTTGTCGAGAGCAGAGCGGCGGCTAGAGGGATGCGGTAATTTGGGGAATATAGACAGGTGAGTTTGGGAACCAGGTTAATCTTATGTTGAGGAGTCAGTTTTGCCAAGGGGCAAAAATCAGAAGGCATAGGGAGGGGATATTCACGGAAGGGGCGAGACAAGTCTCATAACCCTCATCAAAATCTGGGGGGGGATAGTCGGGTTTTTCATGAGGGGGGGGAGAGCTCCCCAAGTGGGCTAGTTTGAGTGGTTGCATGAAGGCGGGTGGTGGTATTT
Organism: Penaeus monodon; assembly: GCF_015228065.2. Taxonomy (NCBI): domain Eukaryota; kingdom Metazoa; phylum Arthropoda; class Malacostraca; order Decapoda; family Penaeidae; genus Penaeus; species Penaeus monodon. Next base: position 7,959 of record NW_023651689.1, read on the forward strand.
CCATGACTTCACCTTTACTAGTTCATAATCAATACCGGGTGTTTTTTGTAAGTGGGATGGGGGTAGGAGTTGGGTTAATCAGGGGAGGAATTTTCCCCCCTTCAGAAAGGGAATAAATGCTGGCAAGATGGAATTTCCCCTTAACACGAGACCCTTTTTGGCAAACCAGGCATGCGCCCATTACATGTTTACAACTTGACAGGCATGTCGGTAAAGGGGGAATGGTGGTCATTTCCTTGACAAAAAAGTGAATGCGCTGTCCCCTAGCCCATGAAAAGGGCCAAAATGTGTAGTAGTAGCGGGGTGGAAAAGGGGGGGGATTATGGGGAGGGTACACGAGTACTGTTCAAAGTTGGGAGGTGGGGGGTTATTTGGCACAAAAGCAGGGTTTTCTCGGGCACCGGGGTTTGGGACAATGTTTGGGGGGGGCGGGGGGTTTTGGGGTGTGTTTGTTGAGGGGAATATCTTTCCCAGTTATATGGCTAAAAATTGAGTTTTTGTTGTAGTACTTATGAGGGGGCCTGAGTGCATCAAAAACGTAGCGATGACCACAGGGAGGAAGGCTAACGGGGGAGAGAAATTCCCATTAAATTAATCTTTTATTCTGGGATCATGGACAATACTGTAGCCAGAGAAACTCAGGCCCAGGAGGAACACCAGGGACGTGGGCCCCCCCGGTAACGATAATGGATGAGAAACGAAACCCCCATCAAACTTAATGTTCACCCCTTTTTTCCCTTTTTCCCCTAGACTTTTACCAACCCCACGTACAGACCCCAGCGGGGAGGTTGGATCTTGAGATCTAAACCAAAACCCTTTGACAAAGTTGAAGCGGACACCGATGACGCGAACCACTACTAAGAAAAACATTGCTGGTTTACCATTGAGGGTGCAGGAAGAAGGGGGTCATTGCAATGGCTAGAATGCAGAGGCTTTTAATTTGAGTACGGAGTCCCATGGGCTTTGCATATTTCGCATCTGGGGAAGGGTCTGCTGGGGGGTATCTTGGGGGCTTCGAGAAGTTCTCAAAAAAGGCATGATTTTTGGTTTTGTGGGGCTACTTCCGCGTCTAAACTTTTGTAATAAACCTTTGTTTTATAGCACTCTTTCTGTATAATTTTTGCTTTAAACCCATGGGTGTCCATAAATTTTTGGGAAATGGGCAAAGGATTTTACGGCAGTCGCGAGAAAAAGGGCCATGTGTAAGCATTTGTGGCAGACAGACTTTTCAGGATCCAATGGTAACAGCAGGGGGTCTAAAGAGAGGACGGGGGTTTGGGGGTGTTTGAAGGTGTTTTCGGGGTAGCAGATAACGCCCTGGCTTGGGGGTAGAACTGGACGAGGGTTAGGGCGGGCGGGTAAGGGCAGGAGGGGCGGGGGGGGATGGGTGTTGGCACCGAACGAGTCAGTGGAGGATGGGGTTGGGGAGGGGGTCTTTTTCAGATAAAGCGTTTTTACAGGCAGCATTCCCGGCAAACTTTTTAACGCCTTAGAAAAAATGTCCGGTAGTTCAAAAACTTTTATCTATTTTCCCTATTTCACCCAAACTTTCCCCGGGCCCAAAAGGGGGTGAGTGATGATGCAAATACGTGAGTGAAGAAAAGCAAATTCAGTGTGAGAGGGGAAACCGAAAGCTCCTTTGATGTTTAAAAGGGGTTTGTCGGGGAGGGAAAGAACCACTTTTCACTGAAAGTCTAACGCGATTACAATGGGCGCGGAGGCAGTGTAAGAAAATGACTGAGGCCGAAAGAAAAAATCCTGGCGAGCGTAGTAATGATCAACCTGAGGGGGCCTGAAGAATGCCAAATTTTTGTTTAAAAACAATTCCCACGGGGGGGTTAGGTTTTGGGAAAGCATAAAACGCCCCAAACCCTTTGGGGAGGTAAGGTCAAGACGGAATGAACAGCTTTTAAAAACATTTCTTATCGAACCCGTTTCTGATCTGGGTGCCCCCGTGATACAATAAATTTCCCCAAATTTCTTTGATCAGGGAATCTATTTTATTTTAAAGCTCCCTAAAATTGGAAACAACCGAAAGGGCGGGGGAAAAGTTTGGGGTTAGTGGTTGCGGAGGAGTCTGAAGGATTGTGGAGAGGGGAAAAATGAGGTGCAGGGGGAGGGGGTGTAGGGGAAGGGGAGGGGGAAAGGTGTCTAACTTAGAAAAGGAAGCACTGGTGAAATGTGCAGTGTCGTTTGCTTGTTTGTGGGTTAAAAATGTCTTTTCTATACCAACTATAGCTGCATCTATTTCCTTACCTAACCTTTGGTGAGGTAAGGCAAGACGGGAAGAACAGCATTTAAACATTTCTTATCGAACCCTTTGTCGATCCGGTGTCCCTTTTGATAAAAATAAATTCCTAAATTTCTTTATCAGGGAACTTTCAGTTTCAAGCCCCACAAACTTGGTAAAACCGAATAGGGCTGGGGAAAGCTTGGGTTTAGTGGTTGCGGAGGAGTCTGAAGGCATTGTGGGAGAGGAAAAAATGAGGGCAGGGGGAAAGGGGTTGTAGGGAAGGAGGGGGAGGAAGGGTTAACTTTTATGTAAAGAGAGTCACTGGGAAAGTGCAGTGTCGTTTGCTTGTTTGGGGTTAAAAAATGTTTTTTCTATCCCAAATTACTGTCTATTTCCAAAAAGACTGTCCCCGCGCTGTAAAAGGGGGTTTTGTGTGTTTGGACAATGCAAAAAACACGGAATCTGGCGAAAGGGAAAGGAAAGGCAAAAAGGGAATTATCGTCAGAGATTTTTAATTACAGGGGGAAGGGAAAAAGAAGAAGGTTTTAAGGGAAACAGGTAACTTACGATGGGTTCGGGAGGGTAGGAAACGGCCATACAAAAAGGGGGATTTCCCGAAACGGAAGGGGTCGGCGACAGACTCGGCGGGTTTAGCTAGCGCTGCAGAGCAGTCGGAGAAATATCGGCTTTTGTGAGGCCGTGGACACCGCTGCCTAGTGTGAGGACACGAGAGATGGACTTAAGGGGAAAATGAAAGTGCCTTGGTTTTTGGCTTTTTTCGTAAAAGCTATGGATGCAAGTGAGCTCCTTCTCCCCGAGGTATGGCGAAGTCCCCTTTTATTCAGGGGCTACTCCTGGGCGGGCTTGCTTCGCGGCGGATGTCGGTTTATCAGACCGTGACAGGGGGGAAGCGCGGGCTTGCCGAGGGGGACAGGTAGGTAGCTGGAGGCCCTTTGAGTGACCAGGCTCAGGAGTGGAAGGTGCGAAGTGGCTCTTCCTGTGATAAGGTGTACTCGGGAGGCAGCGACGGGAAGGCGCAGCCTTTGTTCACCCAGGGAAGATGTGTGGGCACCACCTTCCGGAGTTTTTTTATAGAGTCCATCCCCTTTGGCAAGAAGTGATCTTTGGCTGATGGTATTAACACCCTGGCTGTGGAGACCAGGAGTTGTTTGAAAACCCGCTCGTTATCTTGTTTTAGGCGTCGACTATTTTATGTTTGGGGTTTGTTTTCCCGGGGGCCGGAAAACCCTTTTGATAAAATTGTGCTCCCATTAGATCGTTTCGTGGGGCCCCAAGGGGAGAAGGTTTCCCTCCAGGGGGAGGTTGAGGCCTTTGCCCACTTGGGGGCCCCCCAGAAGACCCTGGGGCTTCTTTTTGGGATGTCCCCAGTTGTCTTTATTTTTTCCCTTTTAAATGCCAATCAGAGCGAGGGAGGCATAGTCTACAATGGGTCTGAAATCAGTACATAGAATGATTTAGTATCTGTGTCGGGCCCTTTTGCGTCTTCCCCATTCTCTCATGAAAACAGTCTTGTTTTTGTTCAGTAAACCAGGTACGGACCTCCTTCGGAAGGAGAGGGTCTGGTCTACCCTTTTCCCAAGGTAGAGGTATCCGAACTCCTCCAAGTCCATTCCGGGTTTTCAGACTTTTGCTTGAACTCTGTTTCGACCCATGGTTTTGGATTTGGTTTCCGATCTTTATCCGTCCGCAAAACCCCCGGGATGGGCCCCAAAAAAACACGGCTTTTTAGGCAGTTTGGTCCAGGGGGATGATAGAAAGATGTCTGCATAGGAGAGATCTTGCACCCCCGGGAGGTTTATGTTGAGGATAAAGGCTTTAAATGTTAAAAAGGCCTCCTAGACTGAAAAAACCCCACCCTGTGGCGTTCCTTCTCTAGGGCATGGCTGGATAGGTGCCTTGGTTTTGATTGGGCTGTTTTTTTCGTAAAGTGTCACCTATAAAAGCCAAGATTTTTCCCTCTGTTTCCCTTTTTTTGGTCAGGCTTCCTGAATGGCAAGGGATTCCCAATTCAAAAGCCTTCGCAGGTCAAGGAATACTACCACAATGCCTGTGTTTTTTTGTGTTAAAGAGCGTGGTATGCTGTGCCTGTGCTCATCCCCCTGGGAAGCCGTGGGGGGTTTTCAGTGGGGGCCCCTTTTTCCCTTTGGGGCCGGTTTCAGTAATCCTGGGGCCGTCTGGCAGACAGGGAGGAGAGAGATGGGGCGGTATTTCCCCCGGCTCCTTTGGTTTGGGATGGGAAACTATGGTGCCCTCTTAAAACTCTGGGGTAGAGGGGAAATTTTTCCCAGGACTTTTTGATGATTTGGGGAAATGCAAGCTCACTACCAGTCCCAGGGGGGAAAAAGGATGGGGTCAGATCCTGTAAACCCCGGGGCTGTGTTAAAATTTGGCCCTTTATATGCATTTCTTAGTTCCCTCAAAAAAAAATAACGTCTGAGTTATCGGGTTCGGTGCCTTTCTCTGATTGAGAAAGTCTGTTGGTTGTAGCATTCTTGTCTTGCCCTCAGTTGGGTGGCGGCGTTGACTTGTTTTTTGCAGAGAACTCGTGCCCCGTCTTTTGGCCTCTGACTGGGGGTCAGGTGGGCATCTCGGGGCTGGAGGTGGTAGCTCGCTTGACCTTTTCTTTCCCTTGAGAGGGGGGGTAGGTATCGAAGGACCACACCATTCCAGCCCCCCTTAGGAGGGCTAGGTTGTTGGGGGGCCCTTTTGCCTTTGAAATTTTTTTGGGCCCCTATTTACCCTTGGTGACCCCCTAATTCGTCATTAAAGTACCAGGCTTTTTTGTGCTTGGACCCGGGGATTTTTTGGGTTTATGGTCATGAGGTCCTTAAAAGGGCTTTTACAAGTCTGGCTTGTAGATTTCCACGTTATCACTTTTTTTTGGTCTTTGCTTCTCAGACGCGGGCAAGGCATTCAAAAATGCCTGCCCAGTTGTCTGTTTTCTATCTTGATTCGGTCGGGCATTTCAGCTGGGCCCATCCATGAGAGTAGTTATGGCTGTAATGGTCACTAGTGACGGCCCACGACACGCCAGCCAATCTCTCCACCGAGTCGCAGTGGCCAGGGTGAGGTCAGGACCCCCCCCTTGACTGTTTGGCTCCTGGGTTTGAGGAGAGCGATCTCGGGGAAGTTTAAAGCACTTTGGCATGTGATCCAGCCGCATCCGGTGCCCTGGGGACCCAGGATGGGGGGGTTGCATTGAAGTCTCCCCTATGATCACCGGTCAGTGCTCCCCGCACAGACCGGGTAGTCTAAGGTATACAGTTGGCCGGCTGTACCATTGTAAAATTTTCAGGGATCCCCCGGCAGGTGAACTCGAGGCAAGAGATTAAAACACTTCTCCACAGTACGGTGCATCGGCATTGCGGAGCGGGAATTGTTGCTCGAAAAGGGGTGATCAGGCCTCCCCATCACATGTGGCAGCGAAGACATGATACCGGAGAAGCGAACGGGTTTCCCACTGTTCCCATGAGGTGGCATCCTTGTGGAGAAGCCATAGATTTTCCACGCAGAATACTTAGATTGTGTGCCATGATGTTACTATTTGATGTTACCAGAGACATGTCTATTGGTTTGATGTTTTCAGAGTCTGATAACTCCATTGCGAAGTCCTGGGGGTTGAGGGGTTTTCTTGGCGGCATTTTATTCGGTCCATGGGGGATGGAGAGCTTTTGGTAGGTTGACCTTGTTTTTTTGGCTTTTCTCTGCCCGGGCATTCTGTGCATTCTTTGTGCCTTCCCTGAGAAAGGTCATTTGTTCGGTTTTGGTTCGGGCCTAAGCAGCCTGGTTAGGCTCTGTTGTGGGGGAGGCCCTGGGTTGGAGGGGGGAGGGGAGCCCCACCCGGGGGGTGGGGGGAAGGATGGGGCTGTTTTGGCCCCTTTTCCCATTTCCTTCCCTTTAAGTTGCGACAGACTTGGTCAATGCCCATGGCATCTCGACTGCCTTACCCGCCTCTTCATTGCCTTTCCCAAGGCGTTGCCACTGCGTGACTACAGCAGTCAGCACGGACCTTTCCCTCACGCTAAACTCCAGAACTCCTGTCTCCCACCCCACAAGGTCCCATCACGGCAAATGCTGGGCAGGTGTCAACCCGGGGGGGGGAAAAGAGGGGATGCCCTTCCATCACAGGACATCAGTGTTGGGAACATTTTTGCCCCTTTCAGTGGGGAGGGGAGCGCTTCACTTTTTCCAGGCAGTTCCCTCCATCCCTCAGAGGGGATCTGTACCTTTTTTAAAATGAATCCTTTCCCCCAAAAACCAAAGGCTTTTTCACCTCAGGAGAGAAGGGGGGGGCCCTGCACCTGTTCCAGTAATTTTCCTTCCCCCCTCTAAACAGCCAACCACAGACTATTTATCCAGTGAGGAAGGAAGCTAACTTTTTCTAGGTGGCCCCTTGGAAGGACGGCTTTTTAAAGTCAATCCCTTTTCTTGAACAGGCACTCGCTTGCATGAGTAACTCAGGTCGGCGAGGCCCCCCCGGGGCCCGGGGCCCCGGCGGAAGCACTGGGCTAACGAAGGAGGATGGGCGGTAATGGCGCCCTGTCCGGCCCCCATCAGGGGCACCACCGTGCCGGACTTCCGCCCATGGAAAAAACGGGGGTCCCCTTGGCTAACCTTGAGGCTGCAGGTTTAAGTACAAGTGAGATCTTTAATAGAGGCCCACCTCCTTGCCCGCGTCAAGCAGAGATTTCCCGCGGCGGCAGGGACTTCCGGGGAGACTTGCCCTGGCGATTCATCACGCTTTGGGGTTATAAAACTGGTCATGACATCTCCCCCCCTCGTGGTTGGACTCCTTACCAAAGGGGCCCCGGTTATGGCAGGGTGCAGGCGGGAGAGTACGTGTCGGAAATCCCAAACCAGTAGATGGAGGTAAGGATTGGGTGAGGGAGCTTTCGCTATGGATGGGTGAGATGGGGGGTGGGGAGGTGAGGTTCACACGGAAAAGAGAGAGGAGGGGGGGGAAGGGGGTTAAAAACGGAAAGGGCTTTCTTAAAAGGGTTACTTTTTTTTAGAGTTTTAAAAAATTGCTTTTGGTAAAAACAACCCCATAAAAATGCTTAAAAAATAAGGGGGAAATAAAAATGAAGTAAAAAAAAAGAAACATAAAAAAAATAAAAAATGAAACACAAGAAACAAGTAAATTAAAAGCTTAAGAAAGATAGGCAGCAAATTTTTCGCTGCTGATACCCCGCTCGCGACACCCCGCAACAACCCGAGCATGACTGGCCGAGCCCTGGGGGGCACGGGTGCCCAGTTTACAGTAAAAAGCGCCCCAAGCTAAATTAAAATTAAGTTTTAAATAAAAAATTACGGAATCGCGCAAAAGGTTGCTAAGAAGCACCAGACTTTGTTTCCGCCCCCCAGGCACCCATGTCTGGGGAAAACAAGAGTGAAAAGGCCCCAACCTCCTAAGAGGAAGGGAGCTGCCCCCCAGCCAAAACCGGAGATCCGAAAACAGGAGTTCCCCAAATGAAACAGTGCAGAACCAAAAGGGAAAAAGGTTTTAACAGCACCACAAATCCTTCCCCAAAAACGGAAAAACTTTCCCCCTCGATGAGGGGGGCATGTCGATCGTGCTGACGTGTAGTCAAGCAGTGGCAACAGCCTTGGGAAGGATATGAAAGGCGGATAAGGCAGTGAGATGCCAGACCTTTTCCAAGGCTGTCGCAGTCCCAAAGGGAAAAGCGGAAAGGGCCAAAAAAGCCTCATCCTCTCCCCCACCCCAGGACGAGATCCCCTCCCCACTCCAACCCAGGCATGCCCTCCAGGCAGAGCCCAGCCAAAGATCATGCCAGAAAACCCAATCAGAACCCGGCTGACCCTTTTCAGGAAGGCCCGCCCAAAAATGCACAGAATTTGCCGGGGAGAGAAAAGCCGAAAAAAAAAAGGCAGACCTACCAAAAACTCCCCCCCCAGTGGAACAGAGTAACCCAAAAGCCGAAAAAGACCCCTCAAGCGGAGGGTTTACAAAAGGAGTAGCAGACTGTGTACACCGGCCAACCTTAGACTCAGCCCCCGTCGTGCTTCTGCAGCACCGACCGATGATCATAGGAGACTTCAACGCCACCCCCCATCCTGGGTCCCCGAGGGCACCAATTGCTGGCCCCCCACATAGCCAAGTGTTGAGACATTCCCGAAATCCTTCCTCAATAAAAAAGAGCCAACGCATGTCAGAGGAGGGGGCCTAGACCTCACCCTGGCCATGCGCCTGGTGAGATTGGGTTTATTGATTATTTGAATTATCGCCGCGTCAAAGTAAGGGCATTAGCGGCGAATACCCTTTTTAACTACAAATATTAAAAAAAAAAGTTAAAACTTTAAAAATTATCAAAAAACTTCAAATAACAAAAGATAGATTAAAAAACAAAACATAAAATATTATGCTCTAAGTGCATAAAAATTGATAAACATTAGAAATTAATTTTATTGAAAAAATTAGTCCCCCTAAGGAAATAATAAGACCCCCTATGTACAAATTTTCCCCCCTAATTTTTCGTGTTATGGGGGGGACAAAAATTTGCTTTGGTCTAGAATGTTTTCACATTTTCCACTCATGTGCGTCGTTAATGGGTCGGACCTTCCAAAATGCTTCATTTTTTGCCCTCATTGGCCCCTGATCAGTCTTGTGTTTCCCGATCTTTGTCTTGTTAATACAAAATTCCACTTTTCGGTGGGATGGATGCTAGTCGCCCCAAATGCCAAGTCATCTCTAATGTCTCGCAGTTTGTTTTTGGAGGGAATCCCCCATTGTTCCTCCATTTTTCACGAACAACTTTGATGCTGGGTTCAGGTCGGTGTGGGGGGGAGGAAAAAGAGCATCACAAGGCTGAGCGGCAGCTGCCTTGGGGTTCTGATAGCTCGCTCTTCCCTGACACCAACATGCCTGGGACCCCAAAAAGAGTTTTCTTTTTACGTGTTACATCAGGCAAGCCCAAATTTTAACCCCTCACTACGGGTGTGATAGTTTAAACTCTTGATTCTTCAAAGGCATACGAGAGTCACAATATATCACAACAGAATAGTTTGTAAGATCTCTAGTATCTTAACTGCTGAAGGGGCAGTAAATCTGCATTTAGATCGAGCTTCTAGAGAAAACTGCCAAGCAGTCTTCCCTTTTGCCATGCTGCAAAAACCCCCGCCATTTTCAATTTTGAACCATCTGTATAAAATTTATTGATCCCGGTATTTAGAAATTGCTGAAGAAATTTTTTCTCTGACTTTTGCTTTGGGTCTCTCCCCTTTCTCAATTCCGACTAAATCCACTCGACTTTATTTGCCAAAGGGGGGAATTTAGGAATTCCAAAAAGCCAGAACCTTGAGAGATTTAATTAAAAATTCCACAAGATTTTCCCCATTCTCTACCATAGATCGGCTATCCTAAAAGGGGGGGTTTAAAACCAAATTTGGGTGTAGGGGTCCGGAATCCTTTTTAGTTTGGGAATAAATCGGTTCATGTATTCCCCGGGGTAAGAAAGAGGGGCTCCACTCTCAGATAAGGCTCCACAGGTGAAGCCCGAAAGCCCCAGACGATTTGAGAGCTTCATTAGAAGAGTCTAACATCCGAGAACAGTGGGGTTGCAGATGAATAAGCTTCACATCCATAATCAAGCTTATTCAAATAAACGCTCGTAAAGCCGCAGAAGCGTTGTGCGGTCTGCACCCCCAAAAGATGTGAAAGAACCCGCAAAAATACTAAGTGCTTTTGTCCTTTTTCTTTCAAAATGTTGATGTGAGGACCCAGTAAGCCTTGAGTCAAAAATTTGACCCCAAATTCACCTCTTGGACAAAATTTCAGTGGGTTTGCTCCAAAAAGAGGGAAGGGTGGAATTTTCCCGTTTTTGAAAATGCATAGCCATGGTCTTGTTGGAGAAAATTTGAACCCAGATATGTTTTCCATGTACAACCCGATTTTATTTCAGCCGCAGGCCTTGCACATCCGTAAGCTTCCCCCTGTGCAGTACAGTGAAAGTCATCCACATACAGATTACATGAGGGAAAAAAACTTGGAACAACCTTTTAAAAGCATTTTAGAAAAGGAAACAGGGGGCCAAAATTAAGACACTCCCTTTGGGACCCTTCCAGCATCTTCCAGGTTGAGAAACGTTTTCCCCCCCGAAAATTTAAAATTTTCCCGTTAGCAAGGAATTTGTATGAAGGTAGGTAAGTCCTCTTAAAAAAAATGTCATACATTCTGAGTATCCTGCTTCCATATATATAAGCCTTTTCAAGGTCAAAGAAGACTGCAAAATGTGAGTCGCTTCGAAAGGAATTCTGATAGCATTTTCCCCTCCTTACAAGGCATCTGTGGCGATCTCAATCTTCTAAACCCCTATTGATATGGATTTACACGTTTCCCTTTTTAGAGCCATGTCAACCTAAGTTTACCATTTTTCTCCCTTTAGCTTGCAGATGCAATGGTGAGGGGAAAAGGGGCTGTAATTTTCCTTGTGGAAGCATCCCTTTCCAGGTTTAGGGACAGGAAAGATTATAGACTCTTTCCATGTATATATCCCATTGAATAGGCAAAGAACTTTGGGGGCTCCTGGTAAGTGAGAATTATTTTGGGAGGAATTCGTCATTCCGGGGAGTCTTACGGGGAGCTGCAAAACAGAGTCCCTTCCCTTTCGCAAAAAAGGGAAGTTTTATGGAAATTCTGCTGCATTCTATGAAGAAAAGAACTGGGTGTCGTTTCCCGTTTAGCCCGAAGAGTGGAGAATCGGGCAGGTAAGAGCTCCAAGGAGATCTCTGCCATGGGTTTAGCTAGTCATTAGCAACATCTTTTTTTAAATTTTGAGATTATCCCTCAATCTTCAAAACAGGGGGGACAGTGAGTGCTCTTTCCAGCGATCTTAGTACCTTGTCCCAACCCCTGCTAAGGGGGTCCAGAGTTAATCAAGGAGACATACCTCCCGACGTCCGTCTGGCCCCCTTTTGTACTGCCTGGCCTTGGCTCGGGGGCTTTTTTAATGGATCAAGGTTTCATCACGGGGCGTCGTTTTAATGTCTTAATGGAGCTTTTTGCTTGACAGCTTGTTTTCATTATCAGACCCCATGGTACCGGAGGTCGACGGGAAAGCCGCTACTTTTTGGGAAAGGGTGCTTTGCTGTAAGGTAATTGTGATGTGAAGTGATTTAAAAGATCTTGAACACATGGAAATCATCAAAACCAGCAATCGCAGTTGATCAAAAAGATTCCCGTCGGCATGTTCAAGGGGCGCCATCTTGCATCCATTTGGGTGGAATACCCTTACCTCCTCCAAAAGTATTGAAAATGGTGCTTCAAAGTAAGTCTTCCCTAAACCGCCCCGTGAAACCATCGGGAAAAAGGTGAGACAATTTACAGGTCTTTTGGAGAAAGTCCTTTGAATTTTGGGAAAAGTTGGGAGTGTCATGTTTAATAAAAAATGCATCCTTTAGGAGCAAGGACTCCAAGGCCCCTTCCCCGAGGGTTGCACAAAGTGTTCCCCCGAGGGGAGCCGACCATTTAAATTCCAAAAGTAGAAATGGGTGTGGCAATGCCCAAGAGATCTTCCAAATCTTTTTTGTTGAGATTATGTGGAGGAAGGGAGATAGATGCAAAAGTGTAAGGTCTGTCAAGCCTATTCTGACAGCCTTCACCTGCAGGTTTTCTGCGGGGGAGGCCCGGGAAAAGGAAAATCCTGACGTACCATACTGCACTCCCCCATGAGGCCCTTGTCAAAAATCCCATAAGGGGTTTAATTTGGAATCCCTAGGGAAAAACGGATGATTTTCCCTTGGTCATAACCCTTTTTAGGCATACCAAAAATGGGTTTTATGAAGCTTTAGATTTGCAGTTTTTCCCATTTGCATGAATTCCCCGAATTCCATTGGATTTGGGGATCGTTCTTTAAAATTTTTTTTTAAAAGGGGTTTTTCAGCACCTGGGTCAAAGGGTTTTCCTACACCTTTTGGCTGTCCCTTTCCAGGATTTGGGAGAGCTTTTGAGGGGTTTTTTTTACCCGTGGAATAGTTTTCCCCAGGGTTCCTTTCAGGGGCAGGATTTTTTTTGCCCGGGCAAAGAACGGACCTGAGCCTTTGCTCAGGGCATTCTGCCCAGGCAGGGGCCCCGGGATGGGGGCAGCTGGGGCGTCCCGTTAAGACCCCTGAAGCCCCTTCCTGACGGCTCCAAAGACCCCCTTGAACTGAGTCTTTTGAAAATTTTACATGCTTTGAAGAAGCTTCATGACTTCTTTTCGGATAACAGCAAAAAATTTTTGGACCTGGACAGTGTCATCTCTTGATGACCCTTTTACCCAAAAACTTTACCCCATATTCTTGCTTGCCATTTTCCTTAAAACGGCAAAAGTTGGCTCCATGCCCCTAACCCTGGCAGTGGAAGCACCATAGGGGTTTGGGACATAGGGGTTTTTCCTTTAGGTGGTACCATGCCCCCCTTAAATGATTCTGGAAGGACCAACGTATTAAAAGTTAAAAGGAGGCGGGTAGACTGTTCCAAAACCCTCAACTTCTTTTTAAAAACGTTTTTCTGCCACTACATTAAAATTCTCTGTTCCCCTAAACAGTTTCTCCTCAGAAACCTAAACAGGTCTGGGAAAAAAAAATTCCCTTCACTGATTGGGTTTTGTAGGAGAAATAAAAATGACCCCAGGGGTTTTGCATATGTACGCAGGAGGTCACTCCATCTGTGACGAAACCTCAACTATCAGTACCATCTCGCTGTGGGGTGGCGAGGATACGTTTACATACCTCAAATATTTTCCTATGTATTCAAAAAAATCAATCCAAATTTAACACCCTCAAAGGGCTTCACTATAGGACTTACTAATGAAATACTCTCAATTTACCAGGTAAGATTTTCCCTTTTGGATGAGGAGGATTTTCCCCCCCTTTTCCTGGTTTGGAGCCCGGGAACCCTTGTGATTCCCCCTTTTTTGCCCTTGGAAGCTGGAAAGGGTCCAGAGTGAATGTGTTCCAGAGGGAATGGTCGGGGGGATTGGTAAGTCTCGGGAGAGAGCTAACTTGTAAATTGTATACCATAAAAATTAGAATTCTTATTTCCCACCCCCCCACCCACCAGGGTCCAACGAGGGAAAATAGTTTGGGGTCAAATTCCCAACAGCCACAGGGGTAAGAGGAAATAATGCAGCCCTTTACGTATGATGGCACCCGTCAACCAAATAAAGGACCAAAAAGGGGGTTGCTGCGCAGGGGGCAGCGGCAGCATCGTCAACTCCAGGGGCTCCCGTTTTGGGGATTCGGGATGCCCCGCACGGCAAAAACACGTGGGAGAGTTCTCCCCGGTCCAAATGAGAGAAAAAGGGTGGGTGCACCATCCCCTCCTAGGCCCCTTTGGGGCACAGGGGGAAACCCCTTTTTTTCATTCCTCCGGTGACCTCCGTATGGTTGCCCCCTTTGGTCCCCTCCCGAATTGGGACCTCAAACCCCCCACCCGGCAAGGCGGCTTCCCTTAGGAGGACCTGGTGGAGAGGATTGGGTGGTGTTCGATGAGACCATCATAGGACCATTGCGCACTATAATACCCCCATGGATAGTGGCCCCGCGAAATGCCCCACACCGAAACCAAGATAAAAACAGACAAGGCCCAAATGGGGAGGTGTTTCGAACGCCTTTGCCCCCTGTTGAGAAAAGAACCCCAAAGTAAAAAAGGGAAGGCTACAAGGAAAATTTTAAATGCATTTTAAGGGGCCTCACTGACCAACCCAAACTCAGCCTGGGTCCCGGGTCCAAAGACGCCTGGTACTTTTTAAAGGCGAGTTTGGGGGGTCAACCCGGGTAAATATGTGCCGAAAACATTTCCAAGGCAAAGAAACCCCGACAACCTAGCCCTCCTAAGGGGGGCTGTCAGGGATGCCAAGGAAACTGCCCCGCGAATCGGGAGGAAAAATGGCTGGGAAGGTGTGAGCCTTCAATACCATAAAACCCCCTAGGCTTTGGGAAGGGTCAAACGAGCTACCAGTGCCAGCCCGAGATTTCACGCACCAGACCCCCCCGTCAAGGCCAAAGACTGGCGCATGAGTTCTCTACGAAAACAAGTAGAACAGCCCGCCAAACCCCAACTGAGGGCAAGACAAAAAAGCCACAACCAGAAGATTGCTCATATCAGGAAAAAAGGGAGCTGAACCCGAAACTCGACGTTATTTTTCTCTAAGGGGAAATAAAAAACTATTTCCCCCCTAGACTGGTAGGTGAGCTTTCATTCTGCAATCATCAAAAAAGTCCCGAGAAACTTCCACTCTACCCCGAGTTGGGAAAAGTCCCCAACGAAAGGAAGTGGGGAAGTTACCGCCCCATCTTTCCCCACCTTTTCGGCAAGACCCGGAGGATGGTACTGAACCGGGTTTGATGGGGAAAAGGGACCCCCCAAAAGACACCCCACAGCTTCACCAGGGGCAAGCACAGTGCCAGCATAGCCACGCTTGAGCACAATAAGCACGGGCACATCTGTGGGAGTATTCTTGACCCGGGGAAGGCTTTTTAATTGGGAATCCCCTGCCATTTAGGAAGGACCAAAAAGGAATCAGAGGTAAGCCTTGGGTTGGATAGATGACTACTTTTGAAAAGAAAAGCCAAAGTCAAATTTCCCAAAGGGCACCTATCACAGCCAGCCCCTAGAGAATGGAAAACCCCCAAAGGGGGGGGTTCCAGTCCCGCCTTTTTAACACTTAAAGCCCGTTTTCCTCACATAAAGTCCCAGGGGGGGGCAAGATCATCCCCCTTGCGAAGATCTTGCTACATCTCCCAGGACCATACGCCTAAACAAACCCAGTGTTTTCTGGACCTCTATCCCCAAGGGGTGTTGCGGGAAGGACTAAAAAAATCTCTGAGCCCAAACCAAACCCATGGCTCGAAAAAGAGTTCGGGGCCAAATCTGAAAAACCAGGGAATGGACTTTGGGGTGGGTTTAGGACACCTACTTGGGATAAGGGTACACTGGACCCTTTCCTTCCCGAAGGAGGGGCCCCGACCCGGGTTTACCCAACAAAAACAAGACTGTCTGTCATGAGAGCAATGAGTGAAAGACGAATTTGGGGCCCAACACAGGTACAAGATATTCATGACATGATGTCAGGCCCCATTGTAGACATGCCTCCCTCGCCTGATTGGAAAAAAATATAAGACCCAAAGGGGACAGTCCAAAACAAGCCCCCAGGGTCATTTTGGGTGCCCCAAGGTGGGCGGAAAAATCTCAACCCCAAAGGAGGCAAACCCTTTTCCCCTTTTGGGCCCCACGAATTGATCTTGGAGCACAATTTTATCAAAGGTTATCCAGGCTCCCAGGGAAAACCCGCCCCGATATAAAATAGTAAAACGCCTAAAACAATAAAAGAGCTTTTTGCAATCAACTGGTGTATCACACAGCCAGGTTGTTATTACGCCCTCAGCTCAAAGAACCACTTCTTGCCAAGGGCATGGACTCCCCCCACCTGCTTTGTCGAAGCTCGCGGGTCACAAACCTCTATAAGTTCCGGCATGAGATGGCAACCAAAAAGAAAAGAATATTCGATCCTAAAGGGGAAAACCCCAAGGGGCATTTCAACCACACTCCCCTTGGCAGCAGAAAATATTCACGGATGGATCAGTCGTCCCCTTTACCCACACTGCGGCGCCGGCTTTTTCAGCAAGGGGGTGCCACAAAAACCATAGGGTAACAACAAAGCCTCCCCGCTAAAAAGAGGCAGTGCTATCATGGGAGCACTGGCCACAGTCTGGAGGGAAGGACATGTGTCATACCACAGATTCTAAAGGGGCCATCGACTGTCTTCAGCAGCGCTCACCCCTGACAAATCTCCTTCTGCTACCATCCTCCACTAGCCAGGAATTCTTGCACAAGGTAGAAGAATTTATAAAACTGGGTTCCCCGCCACATAGGGACAAAGAATGAGCTTGCTGCAGTAGCCAAAATTGGGAGGGGTATCCCCCAATCCCCTGAAAATTTCATCAAGCCGAAAACATAGGAGGGAAATGACGGTGATGGAAAAACCCCCTTTCCCCCTGCAGCTTTACAGAGAGGAAAGAGATCCTCCCCCCGGCCCGCTAACTCAGAGCCACCGGCTGTGAACCCCGGCATTCTCTGAAATAAACAAAAGAGGTACCCAAGCATTTTCACAGAATGGCCCCAGGTTTCCCCGTGAGGCAGATCATACAAAAAAAATTAACGTGAAGAGAGGTGGCATGCTTCGGTGAGCTGAATGCCACACTGGTACATTTTCTTAAGAATTTGGCAACGAATTTTTGAGACAACCCGCAGAAAACAGCTGCGTGTGGGAAAAAAATTGTAGAGCTTACACCGGGATACGGAGCGCCTGTGGCAATCCCCCAAACCCCGGGAAGAGTAGTGTCAGAGAAAAAAAAATGAGAAAGCCATAAAAAATGAACAGGCCCGGGCCATAATGAAAAGGCCCGGGCGAAGCCAGAACTTCGCAAATCTCATAGCTAGATAAAAAAATTTTCGGGGGGGAGTGGCCTCCCCGGTAGTACAGTGGTAACGTGTTGGCTTCTCATCCGGGGGTGGCGGTCGTGCCCCCCAGGGGCAGAAGTTTCAACTTCGCTGGAGGTCACTGCTGTGGGGGGCACAAAGGGCTAGGTTTTGCAGATCAACCAGCTGACACACGTGAGGGAGTCGGCATAGCGACAAGGGGCCCGGGGTCCCATCATGGCATAAACCCAGGCGAGGCTAAGTTTCGCATATCGGACTTATCCTTTGGGGAGATAGATTCACTCACGAAAGATTTAAAAAATCTGGGGTAAAAAGATGCTCCCGGGACGCTAGCATACGGCATGTTGCCTTTTGTCGGATAAAAGAGTGCTCCGGCACGTCGATACGGCAAGTTGCCTTAACCCTTGTGACAAAAAATTGGCACAGTCGTGAGCGAAGGAACAAATCCCCCTTTAAAATAACACAGACTAGAGACAACTGTTTGGGGGGAATTCCCTTTCTTCCTTCATCGAGACAAGACATAAACAAGCTTCTGAGACATCTGCACGGTACACAAACTGTTACCGTGTAAAGTGAGATTGTTGGGGACACAAAACAGGGCCCCTTTGTTTGGGGAAGGGAACCCTGCGGGCAGTGCACAAGGGGGGTCCCTAGCCTGACTGCTTTTAAACCACAGAAAGGGTTTTTGTGTTAGGGTTAGGAACTCCTAGGGGGAATGCTTTGCAGCATTTTTTCCAGTAGGTTACAAACTGGGGAGTTTAGGGAGCACTCCCAAACATTCTTAATGCCGAACTCCAAAAGAAAAGGAATATGGGCTCTTCCCCAGCTCCAAGTAAATAAAAAAGTAACAAAACAAGGAAGGGGAAAGGGGGAAAGATGTGAAGGAAAAATGAGAAGTAACAGGAAAAAATGATGCTGCCAAAGCCGGAACTGGCCCCCGTTTACGCTCGGTCCAGGAGAAACATTTCGGCCAGGGCCGCCTCCCCTTTTCCTGAAAAAGGCAGGATACCATACTGACAAACCCAAAAACGAGGTTTGTAGTTGTTGTTTACATAGCCTCCTGGCCAGGGGAAAAGGGACAGAAACATTTTTCGTGGATTGTGAGGACGACACAATTCGTCCCCAGCCCCTAGCATAGATCCATCTGGGGCTTTATTCGATTTACCTGTAGCTTTTGGGGGTTTTTATTTGTGTGAGTGTGAGTGTAGTGTGTGTGAGGTGGGGGTAAGGGGTTTGAACAGGGCAGTTTTTGTGGGGGGCAGCACATCTACGGTCAGCACGCCACTTAGAGTAGGTCAAAACTACGGACCACTTTTCGCGCGTTGCTGCTCCCGGAAGGAGGCGCGGACGAGTCCGAGCTGCATTCCCCCGAGGTCCGGAGGGGCTCCTGGAGAGGGAGACGTGGGAAATTTTCCCGGGGAAACGGGGGACCAATCCCGATACTTCCTTGTCCCCTAGGTTCCCCTGACGGGAAAAACGGTCTGCGTCCCCAAGGGGGGCAGGTAGCGAGGCGCCCCGTTAACCTGGGAGGTTTTATTTGGAGGCTATCCTTTCATCAGAGTCTCCCAGAATGGTGTGTCGTGGTGACGACGAGGGTCATCGGGGGGATGGGGTTTTTTGTTTTTTTTTTGTGTGTTTAGTGTAGGTAGTTTTCGTTTGTGTTTTGATTGGTTTTTTTTTTAGGTTTTTTAGTTTTCTTGGTTGGGATGTGGTTTGGTTGTGGGAGTGGGGTTTCGCGGGAGGGGAGGGGGTGTGGTAGTGTGGGGTCCCGGTCACCTCGGTGTTTGTTTTTTTGTGAGTGTTACAGGATGTATAGGTCTTCGTCTTTTAAAAATTTCCCGGGAACACAGGTTTTTTCTTTGTAGGAGTACAGGGACAATGTTTTCGAAAATTTTTGTTTGTATTTGGCAGCTATCAAGCTACGTGTATATTTTTTGTATTTTTGTGCTGTGCAGGGTGATGTTGTTTGGGGGGAAATAGGGGGGGGAGCATTTTTGGGTTTTCGGGGAAATGTGGGAGGTTTATAGTGATGAGTGTAGATGTCTGTAGGGTTTAATGTTTAGGGGTATGTTGGGGTTTGGGGGTCGTTTACTGTTGCCTTTTAACCGCTGACGGCGACTGCTGCCCCTCACAATTCCAAATTTGATGGGCTTGTTGCAGGTGGGGAAGAAGTGCCCGACTTTGCCCCAATGACTGGTGTTTTTTTTAAATTTACCTGTAGCACTTCAGGCACTGACAATCTGAATAAAGCCTCAGGCTCTATGTTTAAGGGAGGACGGACGTGTTAAACATCACGATCCCACGGGAGATGAGTTTTTACCCCTTCAGGGGAGCACGGATCTTGACGATCCGAGTTTTGGGGGGTTTTCAAAGTCAAATACACTGACATCGTTTTTTGGGTGTATTTCCGCCCGAATGGGCCCACCTCGTGGGGGATTGTTTGTCGTCTTTTGCCACGACCGTGCATTTTGCCTTGGTTTTAGGGGAAAGGGAAAGGGTTTTTAAGCCCTGATAGCGGTGTCTTTGGGGGCTGAGGAAGGGAAAAAGGGCATTTGTTCGGGGTTTGGGCCAACAACCTGAACCCTTGTGTACTTTTAAGCAGTGCGTGACGAACCTCAGTGAGTTCAAGATTTCTGGGAGCCCCCCTCACAGAGATGTTAATTTGATAGTGACCATGGAGATAGAAAGGGTGATGGTGATGGGGGGTGGGGGGAAGGGAGCAGAGCAATATGACAGTAACCCTGCAATGGCGGAAAGTGGTCCAAAAAAAAGAGGGACATGAGCAATTGACAGTCTTTGGGTTAGGGCCGGTGGGGTTGAACCCTGCCGGACGGGCAACCTTATGTGCTCGGCCGGGCACCTCGCAATAAAATTGTCAATTGCCAAGTGTTCGCTTTTTTAATTGTAAGCTTCGGCTAAAAATGAAAAACACTGCTCAAGAAAGGGAAAGTGTGAAACCCCCAAATTTTAGCCCCAAAAGGGGCCAAGGGCGTCTTGGGGGGGTGTCAAATGCCTTTCACAAAAAAACCCACAAAAAAAAAACCCTTGGGCCCTGAGGTCCTGAGGCCTATCCAATTCATAAAAGACCCCTCCACAAGAAATTTAAACCCTTCTCTGTTAGTAGCGGTGGATAAATTTTCGTTATGATTATCGTAAATTTTTCGTTTTTTCCCCTTTCCTTACGAAATAAAACTTTTAGGGTTTGGGGTTATCTTTTGTCCCAAAAACCAAGCTTTTTCATCCTGTTTAGATTATATAAAAGGGTTTTGATATTTTTCATTGCGAAGCAAAACAAATCCTCGAAAAAAGACTCAGTACCTTAAAGGGGTCATGTTAAAACCCATTCTTTATTTTTCGACGATTTCAAAAGCTTTCCCGATGTTTTCTTGGCCCCTAAATCACTTAAAAATAATTTAGATAATAATACCGAAGCCCACAAAGTAATAACGTATTATCCTTAGTTTCCTGAAGTATCAAAAACTGCGCTCCAACCCTTACCCTTTTGTCCGAAAATCTTTTCGAAAAAACCCTTAGACGTATTGCTGCCTTATGTGCTGCCCCAAATTCTTTGATCGTTTAAAAAGGTTTAATCCTCTTTCCGTATTTTTAGGGTTTCCCTAAAACCCCAAAAAAAGGGCTCCTCTAAGCCCTATTTTTTCGTTTGAACTGGTTCCCCGTCCTTTAATCTTGGCTAGCGAGCGTTTTATCTCCTTTTATGGGGGCCTTTTTGAAGTATTTTAAACTTGTGGATTTCGGGAAAAGGGTTTAGAAACTGCCGACGAAAAGGTAAGAAATTAGTGATTTTTTGAGAGATTCCTTGTTCACTAATTTTTCCCTTGAAGATGTGTTAGAATTTTTTGACAGGAAACTTAATTCCGCTGTGAGAAGATCCCATTCCGGGGCAATTGCTCTATCAATCCATTCTTTTTGTCGCACGAATAATGCTTTATTTTTAACGGCGTTTTTTATAACAAATAAGGGTATCGGGGAGGGGAAAAGTAGTTTAAGCCCATTCTTGCGAATTATATTGGAGATGTTTAAATTTCTGAACTCTTCCGTGATTCTCCCCCCCGCATGTTTTTGGTTTTCTTTGTGTTGATGAATTTTTTTTCTAGGGGGGCAAGTGAACGTTCAGATTTCGATGTTTTTTTTCAGAAAACTCAACAATTTCGCGGACTATCAATTTTAAAGTAGAAGGGGAAGTTTCGGGAAATCACCTTTTCTCGACATATTTTATTCAGTAAAGGCTCGCTTAAATTTTCGTTTCCCGTAAATTTTACTCACCCCGCTAATTATTTTAATTTTTTTCTCGAATTACCCGTTATAGTTAAAAACGTTTCTCGTCCATGTTTTCAGGGTATAAAATTTTGTTAAAATGAGTTTATTGATGGGGAGCGAGTCTTTTTTAAAAATTTTTTCAAAATTAGGATACCCCGTTTCTTCTTAAACAGGCACGAGATGGAAAATTTTATTCTTATTCTCGTAATTCTAAACAGGATAGTGCCAGAAAATCTATTAATTGTTCCGTATAGCCCGCCCCCGATGAAAAAGGCACATTTTTAAAAGGGCCTGGCATTGACATTTTTTTTACGTATCCGAATACATTCGAAATTTTATTTAAACACAAGCGGTAGGGGTTTCTTGAGATTTTCCCCCATATTACACCATATTGAAGTTTGCCCCAAGTTTTACATAGGTGAGACGGTAGAGCTTGAGAAAGAACAATGAACTAAACGGATTTAGATTCTAAGAAAAAATGGGGTTTTTTCGCTCTTTTACGGATAAAGGTCACCATGTGTGTGTTGTGTGGGTGTGTGTGTGTGTGTGTGTGTGGTGTGTGTGTTACGGGGAAAATGTGAAATAGTCTACTAAAAGACTAAAATATTTGGGCATTACGTAAAATGATGTGACCCCGTCTTTTGAAGTAAGGGGATCATATACCCAAATCTTCCTGAAATGACAGAAAAAACGACCCTGTTTGCACTTTTGCCAAAGTATATTTGTTATTCGGCAGTAGAAAGAACCCTATAATGCCTGTCATTGTACATCAGACAAAAAATTTGGAAAGAGGGGGGAGACTAGTGCCTTTAAAAGGGCGGTTTTTGGTTTCCATTGCCCTGGGCAATGAAGAATGGAGGGTTGAGTCCGTAAGGAGAGCCCTATCGGTTTCCTCTGAACGGTAGAGAACTTTGGGACCAAAAAGGGGCACTGTGGCCCCAGTAAAACCTAAACAGCGTGGTTCCTTGGCGACGTCCCCCATATGCTACGGGGTGAACTATTAGCAAGGGGGGGAAGGGGGGGGGGGTTTTTGCCCCCCCACTCATTAAATACACACCAGGGCACTGGGGGCCCCAGTCAAATGATATGCGGGGTTCTCTTGGGCGAATGTTCCCCAGTGTGCTGCTGGGTGTAGACACACGCGCCCCCCTCTCTTTTTGCCCCCATTATCCCCTACAGGCTTCGGACGCAAAAAAACACGGGCTTTGGACATCACCTGATCTAAATTTTCGTCATTTTCAACAACGTCCCCGAATCGCTGCAGTAGGCGGTTGATACGAAAAAAACCGTCGTTACCTCAAAGGGCCTATTTTCCCCCAAAAAACCCGCCGGGTCCCCGGGGCAGGGAACGTGAACAAGAGGTTGCCGTTGCCGGGTGCCAGGGACCCCTTTTGAGATATTTCCCCTATCAGGTAGTATTCCCAGTGTAAGTGTCGCATTCCGTTTTCCCCCCTGAAAAAAAGCAGCGCAAAGCCAACGGTGTGTCGAAACACTTTTAGTGACTATAGAATAACAACATTCAGCGGGTGTTCGTTTTATTAAATACTTTTTAAAATTTTTTTTTTTATTTTTTGTGGGCTTGTTTTTATATTTTATTGTTTTTTTAATTTTTTTTTGTTGTATTTTAAGTTGTTTGGATTGTCCTTAATTTTAAAAGTTTGTCTGTTCCCTTAAGTTAAACTTTAACTAAAACTTTTTCTCTTAAATATAAAACATATAAAATTAAAAAAAAATTCCCCAAAAAAAAAAAATTAAAACTAAAAATAAAAAAGGAACAAAAGAAAATATAAAACAATGAAAAACCCCAATCGGGAAAACACCCCTAAAAAAAACTAAGGGCCCCAACCCGGTTACCAAATTTTTTTTTTTGGTTTTTTGGGAAAAGGGCCGGGCTAAGGGGGGGGGGAAAAGGGGGGGGTCCCCCCTCAAAAAGCCCCCCCCCCCTACCAAAACCCTTCAAAACCTCCCAACGGGGGAAAAAACAACCAAAAAGGGTTGGCAAAAAGGGTTTTTTGTCGAAGGAAAATTTCAAAGAAAATGAAAAAGAAAAACCAGCCGTGGCGCCCCAAAAACCTCCAAATAAACAAAGTTAAACCAAACAGCCTATTTTAAAAAAAACTGAAGGAGGTTTTTTGGTTTTGGTTTTTTGAGTATGACAATAAATTTTTTTCGAGAAATTTTAATTATGGGAAACTGGCCAATTCAAACATTCCAGTGGGCCCCAGGGGGGGAAACTCACCCGAAAAAAGAACCCCCCAGGTTATCTAAAAAAAAAAAAATTTATGTTTTGATCCCCCAAAAATTTTGTTAAAAAAAAAAGGTTTTGGGGGTTTGGGGTTTTTGGGGTTGCCCCTGGATAAAATTTTTGTCCTAGAATTTAATTTTTTGCGGGGTTGAAAAACATAAAAAACAAAAGGCAAAAGGATAGTCCCTTGAGGGTACACCTTGAAACAAAATAAAAGGATCCGGGGGTCCTTCCCTTCAACTTTGGGAACCTTAAAATTGTTTTAAAAGTATTAAACCGAAAAAAAAAGGAAGAAAAAGGGTTGGGGTTGCCCTTTTAAGTTTTTTTCCCGCGGGGTTGAGAATCCGGGGGGTTTAAAAAAAA
>NW_023651690.1:0-5537 GCF_015228065.2 Penaeus monodon
TATCTTTTAAATATCATTCCCACGCAACCCTGGCATGGGACAAAAGGTGATCACACACACACCCCACCCACACACACCCCACACAAAAAAACACAAAAAATATAATATATTATAATATATATATATATTAATATATATTACTTTGGTGGGGGTGGTTGTGTGGTGTGTTGTGTGTGTGTTGGTGTGTGTGTGGTGTGTGTGTGTGTGTTTGTATGAGCATTCCCGCCTGTAGTGGGATTATGAGCCGATTATTCCGAGCGCCTGATCAAAGTTTTTTGGACAGCCCGGCCTCGCCCTTCCACAGCCACTTTTCCCGCTAAGGAAATGTTGCTCTGTCTCGTGGTGATGCTTTTGGTCTCATGGCGAAGCTCGGCAGGGAATCCGAGATTACTTTGTTATTGTTGTAATTTATTACGAGTGCAATGTGTGGTGAATGATGTGCGTGGTGGGGGGGGGCGATGGGGCCGCTTTGGCGGGGGGCGTCCACTTCATTACCACTTGATATCGGGTCCTGACACCCTTTGGGAAATTTAAATTCTGACTGGGACACGACTCGGAATCACATTCTAAAATAATTTTAAGCCCAGGACGCGCGGTACGGAAGAGAAATGGTTCGACAGCTGAATAGGGGAGAAATGATTAGGTGGAAAAAATCGATAGAGGGTTAAAGCAAAACTTCTGGTATTAGAAATGAAATTCCTGTTTTAAGACATTAGCAGTCTTTATATTCCATAAACAATAGATTAAAAAAAAAAAAATTCTCTCTTTCCCCTATTTGTCTCGCTAACTTTCTCCTCTCCTTCTCTCTTCCTCTCCTCTCTTCCTCTCTCTTTCTCTCTCTCTCCCTTTATAATATATAATAATATTTTAAAATATAATTATATATATATAAAATTATTATATATATATATATTATATTATATATATATATATATATATATATAAAATTATATGCGAAGGTATATATATGTATACACATGTTTGGTGTTTCTATCTCATCTATCTTCTATATTTTTTTTTCTTTTTCTTTTTCTTAACGAGGTTCATGTTTTAAAATGATACTTAATTTCTAGTTTTTCATGTGATGCTTTTGGGAGTGAGTAGTGGTAGGGTCCCCAGTTCCTTTCCACGGAGAGTGCGGTGTTACCTTTTGGGTTAATCATTCTCTTATTTTATCCGGGCTTGGGACCACACTGACTTGGGCTGGCTTGGCCACCCAGTGGGTAGGTAGGCAATCGAGGTGAAGTTCCTTGCCCAAGGGAACAACGCGCCGGCCCGGGGACTCGAACCCTCGAACTCAGATTGCTGTCGTGACAGTCTTGAGTTCCGATGCTCTAACCACTCGGCCACCGCGGCCTACATAAAATTAAAATTTTTTTAAAAAAATACTATCTTCATCTTTTAACACACACACACTATATTATATATTATTTTATTTTTAATATATTATAAAATATGTGTGTGGGTTGGTGTGTGTGTGTGTGTGTTTATGTCTTTGGGGTTGTGCCTGTGGGTTGTATTGTTGTTTCTGGGCGTGTGTTTTTGGTGTTTTTGGGTTGTTTTGGTTTTTTAATGTTTGTTTAAAAATATTTTAATTTATATGCTTTTTTCTCAATTTTTATTTGTTTTTCTTTTTTCTTTGCCAAACATAAGCTTCAAAATTCCTCCCACAAGGGAAAACAATTATGTTAACCCTTTTTTTTTAATGTATAAACCTAAATTTTTTTGTTTTTGTACTTCAGTTTTAAGAAGTAGTGGCAAGGGTTTGTTCCCATAATTTAATTTTAAGTGTGGAACCATGCCCAATTTGGACAACCCTTATTTGGATTGGTTATGTTTTATAATATTCTTTGGAAAGAACCCCCTTTTCATTTCTCGCCCTACGTTTTTGGGCCCTTTTTTTTGTTTTCTTGTCCTTTCCCTATAAGCCTTTTTTTACTCTTTTCCTTAATTTTTTTGGAAAGGCATTTTTTACCCTTTCCTCCCCCGCCAAATTTTTGTCCAATTCCATTTTTCCCAAATACAACTCTACATGAATACTTCTCAATTTCACTTTGGGAAACATTGCATGAGACGGCGTCTATTATCCTGTTTATCCGGTTTATGTTTAATAATAGTAAACCATAATCGGTGCAAAGACCGATGCTTGAGGTACTTCGGCCTCCAATGAGAGTGCTACCCTATAATTACGGTGTCTTTCATGCAGGAAGTCTTTCATCCATTCGAGAAGTTTGCCTTTCAATCCACCTGTTCTAATTTCAAAATAGGGTTTTGTGGTCACCTTATCAATCCACTAAGCCTTCTTTTTCTTGTAATATTTCATAAACTGTCCCTAAGAATAGAGGAAATTTGCTAAATATTCCTTCCTACCCTGAACCAAAATTACTTTTTTGATTTATCCTTTCGTGTTTTTTCCCAAGTATTCTACCCATTGTTTCCTAGTTATCCCTTTTTTAACAGCTTTCATACTACAATGGGTTAAAGAAAATGGTATATAAATTTTGAGTGCTTATATGAAGGTGTAACGTTGGCGAGTTCCTAGCTTTTGGTAGTTTCCTAAGAATCCAGTTAGAAAACTCATCTGGTCCCCCTGCTTTAGTTTTATCAAAGCGTTTAGTAGGTCTTCTTTTTTAATTCTCTTTGAGGGTGACATTTTCGATATTTTGTTTTACGTTTCTCCGGCTATTTGCTATTTCTGAACAAACACGGACTGAAATTTTGGAAAAGAAAAACTCATTCAGGACCAAGCCATTTTGCATTCCCCGAATCTGACTGCGCTCTGGCATCGAAACTTTCGCAGTCAATTTTGCTGTTACAGAATTTGGTTTACGTAATTTTCTTGTATGAGGTGCATGTACACTGTGGTTATTATTATCCTTACCGTTTGTCCACCTCAGTGCATTTAGCTCACTACGGGGTCTTGCTTAATCTCTAACTCCTTTTTTCTTTTTTTGTTGTTAGTATTGCTATCTCCCCCCTCCATCTGTAGTTGCCCTATTTTTCTTCAAATATTAGTGTCTTGTCCTAATGTATATCATATATGGAGGGATCCAGTTAGGATTCAGTTATGCATATTATATCTGGTTTATTAATTTTAAATTTTTTGCAGCTAGTTCTAGTAACTTCCAAGGTAAACCAATCATATTTGTATAAACTATTTCTATACAATTTGCGGTATTCCTCTATCATCTCTACATTTTGGTTCCGTTAGTAAAACTTGTTTTGCTTGGAAGCTCTCCCCCCTAACCCCTCCAAATTTAAAAATTCGTGGATTAACAGGTTTTTAATTTTCTTTTTTACATAATTACCATTTGCTTATTCATGAATGTCACTTTGAAAGGGGTTTATTCTCTCCGAGAATTCGGTTTTGTCACCTTCAAATATTGAAATCAATTTCGTGTCTCGTTGTATGTCCGGTTCCACCCCTTGCGTGTTCCCCAGGTGTGACTTAAATTCATTTTTCTTTAACTGTCTCTGCAAAACGTTTTTATTTTTTTTGTTTTTGTTCTTTTCCAACTTTTTTTTTTTCAATTATTTACGGTTTCCTCTACCTTCGTACAGCGGCATATGTAGCTGTCATCTTTTTTTTTTTTTGGCCTCTTCCATTATTTGAAAATAGGTTCTTAAACAGTTTACTTTCAATCTGTTTAAACAGTTTCCTGTACATCGACTTTTTCTTGCAGAATCTTGCTTCGATTTGACTACAGTTAGTTTCCACTTTCCATTTTTTCCCTTTGAATTCCTTGATTTTCATGTCAGACTTTTTAATACTCTGTCTCTGAATATTGTGTTCCTTTTCACATTATCTCCCAATTCCTTCACATTAAACATTCTGTTATCAGGCTCTCTACTTTGCTCTCTACTTTGTATATATACATACATATATGTACATATACACTCACACACACCCCCACACACACACACACACACACCCACACACACACACCCACCCAAAACACACATATATTATATATATATATATAAATATATATATATATATATATAATATATATATTATATTATATATATAATTATTATATATTTTATATATATTTTTTATATATATATATAAAATATATATATTAATATATATAAAATATTAAAAAAAAAAAAAATATTATATATATATATATATTATATATATATAATATATATTATATATATATATATATTAATATATATATATATATATAAATATTTTTTGTGTGTGTGTGTGTGTGTGTTGTGTGTGTGTTTTGTGTGTGGGTTTTTTTATATTTAAAAATATATTATATATTATATATATTTTATTATATATTATATAAATATATTATATCATATATATATAATATATAAATATATAATATATAATATTATATATATTATATATATTAAAATTTTATATATATGTGTGTGTGTGTGTGTGTGGTGTGTTGTGTGTGTGTGTGTGTGTGTGTGTGGTGTGTGTGTGTGTGGTTGTGGTGTGTGGTGGGGTTGTGGTGTTAATATATGTTTGGGGTGTGTGTTTTTGTGTGTGGGTGTTTTGTGTGTGTGTGTGTGTACTGGAGGTGCTCCTTAAAGATTTCCTCTGAACCACTTCCTAGGAGGCTGAAGTTTCATATGCTTAAAGATACACATCTCTGTAGGTCATTGTGTTGATTTCCAGTCCTTAACTCAAATGGTTAACTTAACAGGTTTCTGTTACAATGGTATTGTAAGAAGTCCACAGGTTGTGTTGAAGCCTTTAAATACTTCAGAAATCTCATCATCTTGGAAAAGTTTGCCCTTCAAAAAATGACTTCATGGACGGAAAGAGTTGAAAGTCAGATGGTGCAAGGTCAGAAGAAAAAAGGAAGATAAAGAAGGATGGTGTAACCACAGGACCACACTTCATCTGAGCAAAGTGAGCGTTGTGAAAAGGGTCATCGTCTTGTAGGAGCCAGACAACTTTGGTCAACGCTCTGCATCTCTTGGGTTTTTATAGCCTCCCATAATTCCTTTATAAAAGAAACTTAGTAAGCTCCTGTAAATTTTAGTACCTTTTTCCAGGAATCCATTATCACTACTTCATGCTGCTCCCAAAGACTGTTTTGTATAACCTTGCCTGCCGAGGGTATGGGACGTTCGTTTGGAGGGGGGTGAGCTAAAGTGCTTCCATTGTTGTGACTGAGTCTTAGTTTAAGAATCATATTGATGGACCCAAGGTTCACCCTATGTAATTAGGCTGTCAAAAAATCCTCCTGGTTTTCTTGGCACATAGCTAAAAGAGCCTCGGTACAATGGACTCGTGCTTGCTTCTGGAAATATGTCAGAAGCCTGGAAACCCATCGAGCAGACTTTGCAAATGCAGATGGTCATAATGATCTTGTCTACAGACTCAACACGAATATTTACATCTTGGACGAACAATAATACTGCAATCTTCCACTTGATAGATGGTTTCCTCGTCAATGACAGACTAGAGTTCCCACGTTTCCTGAACTCGCCCATGCCAATGCTTAATGTCATATGATGGAACACCCTATATTCATTTCATTAAAGTTTCATGTGGTTTTTGG
>NW_023651692.1:0-5537 GCF_015228065.2 Penaeus monodon
AGTACAAATAATAAAAAGATAATAAAAACAATAATAATACTAATAACAATATTTTAGCCACTAGCATTATTATTATTATACTTATACTTATTATTATATTTATTATTACAGATATAATAGATTTTTTGGCAATGATACATAACTAAGATAATAGTAATAATAATAATAATAATAATAATAATAATAATAATATAATAAAAATAATAAAAATAAATAATTTTAATAATATTACAAATGTAATCAAAATTCTCCTTATGCGCACTTTTATCATCATTATTGTTATGATTAAAACAATTCTGGAAATTATTATCATAATAACCCTAATAATAGCGAAATCACCAAGAAATCGAAAAAACGTCATTTTGGAGTATACTCTCAAAAGCTATATTCGCTAGATTTTGCCGCTTTTTCGACTTTTGGGAATGTTTTTCTTATACCTTTTTTATATTATATATGGACACAATTACTCTTATTATCATCATCGTTATCATGATTATCATCATTATTATCGTTATCATCATCATTATCATCATTATCATCATTATCATCATCATTATCATCATTATTGCAATTATTATCATCATTATTGCAATTGTTATCATTATTATTGCAATTATTGGAGTTATAGTATATATTTTTGCAATAATACTAATAACCACAACAATAATAATAGTAATAACAATAATAATACTAATAACAATATTATAACCACTAGCATTATTATTATTATACTTATACTTATTATTATTATTGTTATTAATACAGATATAATAGATTTTTTGGCAATGATACTAATAATTAAGATAATAGTAATAATAATAATAATAATAATAATAATAATAATAATAATAATAATAATAATAATAATAATAATAATAATAATAATAATAATAATTTAATAATATTCAAATGTTATCAAAATTCTCTTTATTCTCACTTTTATCACATTATGTTATGATTAATTCAATTTTGTAATTATTATCATTATTATTACCCTAATAATTGCCGAATCACAAGAAATCGAAAAAAACGTCATTTTGGAGTATACTCTGAAAAGGCTATATTTCGCTCGATTTGCCGCTTTTCGACTTTTGGGAATGTTTTTCTTATACCTTTTTTATATTATATATGGACACAATTCCTCTTATTATCATCATCGTTATCATGATTATCATCATTATTATCGTTATCATCATCATTATCATCATTATCATCATTATCATCATCATTATCATCATTATTGCAATTATTATCATCATTATTGCAATTGTTATCATTATTATTGCAATTATTGGAGTTATAGTATATATTTTTGCAATAATACTAATAACCACAACAATAATAATAGTAATAACAAAAATAATAATCCTAATAACAATATTATAACCACTAGCATTATTATTATTATACTTATACTTATTATTATTATTGTTATTATTACATATAGAATAAATTTTTTGGCAATGATACTAATAATTAAGATAATAGTAATAATAATAATAATAATAATAATAATAATAATAATAATAATAATAATAATAATAATAATAATAATAATAATAATTTTAATAATATTCAAATGTTATCAAAATTCTCTTTATTCTCACTTTTATCATCATTATTGTTATGATTAATACAATTCTGGTAATTATTATCATTATTACCCTAATAATTGCCGAAATCACCAAAGAAATCGAAAAAACGTCATTTTTGGAGTATACTCTCAAAAGGCTATATTTCGCTAGATTTTGCCACATTTTCGACCTTTGGGAATGTTTTTCTTATACCTTTTTTATATTATATATGGACACAATTCCTCTTATTATCATCATCGTTATCATGATTATCATCATTATTATCGTTGTCATCATCATTATCATCATTATCATCATTATCATCATTATTGCAATTATTATCATCATTATATCAATTGTTATCATTATTATTGCAATTATTGGAGTTATAGTATATATTTTTGCAATAATACTAATAACCACAACAATAATAATAGTAATAACAATAATAATAACAATAATAACGATTTTTATAATAATTATTTATATCATTATCTTAATTAGTATCGTTATTACTGTAATTATTACTGTTATAATAATTATTTTTGCAATTATACTACCAGTACAAAAATAATAATGATAATAATAACAATAATAATACTAATAACAATATTATAACCACTAGCATTATTATTATTATACTTATAATTATTATTATTATTGTTATTATTACAGATATAATAGATTTTTTGGCAATGATACTAATAATTAAGATAATAGTAATAAATAATAATAATAATAATAATAATAATAATAATAATAATAATAATAATAATAATAATAATAATAATAATAATAATAATAATAATAATAATTTTAATAATATTCAAATGTTATCAAAATTCTCTTTATTCTCACTTTTATCATCATTATTGTTATGATTAATACAATTCTAGTAATTATTATCATTATTACCCTAATAATTGCCGAAATCACCAAAGAAATCGAAAAAACGTCATTTTGGAGTATACTCTCAAAAGGCTATATTTCGCTAGATTTTGCCGCTTTTTCGACTTTTGGGAATGTTTTTCTTATACCTTTTTTATATTATATATGGACACAATTCCTCTTATTATCATCATCGTTATCATGATTATCATCATTATTATCGTTATCATCATCATTATCATCATTATCATCAATATCATCATCATTATCATCATTATTGCAATTATTATCATCATTATTGCAATTGTTATCATTATTATTGCAATTATTACTGTTATAATAATTATTTTTGCAATTATACTACCAGTACAAATAATAATAATGATAATAATAACAATAATAATACTAATAACAATATTATAACCACTAGCATTATTATTATTATACTTATACTTATTATTATTATTGTTATTATTACAGATATAATAGATTTTTGGGCAATGATACTAATAATTAAGATAATAGTAATAATAATAATAATAATAATAATAATAATAATAATAATAATAATAATAATAATAATAATAATAATAATAATAATAATAATAATAATAATTTTAATAATATTCAAATGTTATCAAAATTCTCTTTATTCTCACTTTTATCATCATTATTGTTATGATTAATACAATTCTGGTAATTATTATCATTATTACCCTAATAATTGCCGAAATCACCAAAGAAATCGAAAAAACGTTATTTTGGAGCATACTCTCAAAAGGCGATATTTCGCTAGATTTTGCCGCTTTTTCGACTTTTGGGAATGTTTTTCTTATACCTTTTTTATATTATATACATCATCATCGTTATCATCATTTATCATTTTTATCGTTATCATCATCATTATCATCATTATCATCATTATCATCATCATTATCATCATTATTGCAATTATTATCATCATTATTGCAATTGTTATCATTATTATTGCAATTATTGGAGTTATAGTATATATTTTTGCAATAATACTAATAACCACAACAATAATAATAGTAATAACAATAATAATAACAATAATAACGATTTTATAATAATTATTTATATCATAATCTTAATTAATATCGTTATTACTGTAATTACTACTGTTATAATAATTATTTTTTCAATTATACTACCAGTACAAATAATAATAATGATAATAATAACAATAATAATACTAATAACAATATTATAACCACTAGCATTATTATTATTATACTTATACTTATTATTATTATTGTTATTATTACAGATATAATAGATTTTTTGGCAATGATACTAATAATTAAGATAATAGTAATAATAATAATAATAATAATAATAATAATAATAATAATAATAATAATAATAATAATAATAATAATAATAATAATAATAATTATAATAATATTCAAAATTCTCTTTATTCTCACTTTTATCATCTCAAATGTTATCAAAATTCTCTTTATTCTCACTTTTATCATCATTATTGTTATGATTAATACAATTCTGGTAATTATTATCATTATTACCCTAATAATTGCCGAAATCACCAAAGAAATCGAAAAAACATCATTTTGGAGTATACTCTCAAAAGGCTATATTTCGCAAGGTTTTGCCGCTTTTTCGACTTTTGGGAATGTTTTTCTTATACCTTTTTTATATTATATATGGACACAATTCCTCTTATTATCATCATCGTTATCATGATTATCATCATTATTATCGTTATCATCATCATTATCATCATTATCATCATTATCATCATCATTATCATCATTATTGGAATTATTATCATCATTATTGCAATTGTTATCATTATTATTGCAATTATTGGAGTTATAGTATATATTTTTGCAATAATACTAATAACCAGTTGTTGATAATGATGATGATAATGATGATAATGATGATAATGATGATGATAACGATAATAATGATGATAATCATGATAACGATGATGATAATAAGAGGAATTGTGTCCATATATAATATAAAAAAGGTATAAGAAAAACATTCCCAAAATTCGAAAAAGCGGCAAAATCTAGCGAAATATAGCCTTTTGAGAGTATACTCCAAAATGACGTTTTTTCGATTTCTTTGGTGATTTCGGCAATTATTAGGATAATAATGATAATAATTACCAGAATTGTTTTAATCATAACAATAATGATGATAAAAGTGAGAATAAGGAGAATTTTGATAACATTTGAATATTATTAAAATTTTATTATTATTATTATTATTATTATTATTATTATTATTATTATTATTATTATTATTATTATTATTATTATTATTACTATTATTTGTACTGGTAGTATAATTGCAAAAATAATTATTATAACAGTAATAATTACAGTAATAACGATACTAATTAAGATAATGATATAAATAATTATTATAAAATCGTTATTATTGTTATTATTATTGTTATTACTATTATTATTGTTGTGGTTATTAGTATTATTGCAAAAATATATACTATAACTCCAATAATTGCAATAATAATGATAACAATTGACAAATTTCATAACATTTGAATATTATTAAAATTATTATTATTATTATTATTATTATTATTATTATTATTATTATTATTATTATTATTATTATTATTATTACTATTATCTTAATTATTAGTATCATTGCCAAAAAATCTATTATATCTATAATAATTATTGCAAACATATATACTATAACTCCAATAATTGCAATAATAATGATAACAATTGCAATAATGATGATAATAATTGCAATAATGATGATAATGATGATGATAATGATGATAATGATGATGATAACGATAATAATGATGATAATCATGATAACGATGATGATAATAAGAGGAATTGTGTCCATATATAATATAAAAAAGGTATAAGAAAAACATTCCCAAAAGTCGAAAAAGCGGCAAAATCTAGCGAAATATAGCCTTTTGAGAGTATACTCCAAAATGACGTTTTTTCGATTTCTTTGGTGATTTCGGCAATTATTAGGGTAATAATGATAATAATTACCAGAATTGTATTAATCATAACATATATGATAAAAGTG
>NW_023651693.1:0-5537 GCF_015228065.2 Penaeus monodon
GCGAGCTGGATTGGTGGGAATTGGGAAAAGGGGAGAGGCCGGCGGGAAGTCAAAAGAGATTTTTCAGAAAAATTATAAGTCCCAAAGGGATCAATGAAATATATAAGAGGTTCGAAATCGGAAAGAGAGAGAGTGAGAGAGAGAGAGGAGAGAGAGAACAAGATAGAAAAAAATGAGAAAAAGAGAGAGAGTTGAAAGAGAGAGGAGAGAGAATGAGAGAAAGAAGAGAGGGGGGGAGGGGGAGAGAGAGGGGGGGGGGGGAGGGGGGGAGGGAAGGAGAGAGAGAGAGAGAAAAAGAAAAAAATGAGAGGAATGAGAGGGGAAGAGAGAGAGAGAGAAAAAAATAAGAGAGAAAAATGAGAGGGAGAGAGGAAGAGCGAATTAAGGTCTATAGAACCCCGGTACGTAGTAGCGGGGTATTATATTGTAGGGACGGCTTGATTCTTTTTTGATAAGAGTAAAACAAAAACAGGGGAACACCGGGGGACGATGTCAGGGGTAAAGTGATGAGCGCTGGGCAGTGTTTAAGGCGGGCCAAACCTTACCATGTGGGCTGGGCACGAACTGCGGTAAACGTTTAGCCCGCTGAGTCGATTTTTCCATTTTAGATAGGGGCCATGTGGTATGGTAAGAGGGTTACGAAATAGGCTTATGTATATGCCAATTTTTCGGCACCTACTTAGGCCCGCCCTCGGGGTCCCTTAGTTTCCCTAAAGGGGGGTGACCAAAACTTTGGGGGGATCCCCTTCTCGCGAGTCATAGTTCCTATTTTGGTAAAAGCCACGTGGTTTTTTGGAAAAATGGTTACAGAAATGGGCTTATGTATATCCAGCCGAGCAATATAGATGTGGAGGGTCTTAACAGACGGGACCGGGCCCTCACCCGCTTTCCCATACCTTCCCGGCAGCTGTTCTACTTTCCCCCCTCCCCAGCTGCCTCACATTCCTTTCCCACACCAGTGTTCGGGGGAGGCTCACTACTTATACCAGGATGACCCAGCATATTTAGTTCATCCCAGGGCCCCAATGGAAGCCTTAGCCTTTGCCCTCAGGCGGGTTGGGAAGAAAGTGATCCTACGCTCACCGCTTTTCCCCCAGACATCGTCTCCTGTGTTCCCTTTCTGTGTTTTACCTTTAAAAGGGACAAGCCATAATACTAATATCACTACCCCTACTAAGCCCCCGTACCAGAGTTATGAGACTCTTTCAGAGAGAGGGGAAAAGAAAGGGAGAGGAGAGAGACAGGGAAGGGAAAAGGAGAGAGAGATTTGGAATAAAAAGAGAGGGAGAGAGAGAGAACAAAAGAGAAGAGAGGGGAGTGAAAAAAGACAGAGAAGAGAAGAGAGGAACAAAAAAAGGAGAAAAAATTTAAAAGAGAGGGGGGGGAGAGAGAGAGACGAGACAAGCAGAAAGAGAAGAGAGAGAGAGAAAGGAAGGAGAAGAGAGAGAGAGAGAAAAGTGGGGAGAGAGGTGGTGAGTAAGAGAGAGAGGGAGAGAGAGATAAAATGGAGAGATTTAGGAGTAAGAGAGAGAGAGAGAGAGGGGAGGGGGGGGGAGAGATAAAGAGAGAGAAAGAGCGAGGAAGAGGAGCGAGAGAGAGAAACGAGGGAAAAGAAGCGGAGGAGAGAGAGAGAGAGGGGGAGAGGGGGAGAGAGAAGGGGGAGAGAGAGAAGAAAAAAGAGGAGAGAGACAGGGAAAGAAGAGGAAGAGAAGAGAGAAAGAGAAAAAGCAGAGAGACAGAGAGAGAGAGAGGGGAGGAACAGAGAAAGAGAGAGAGGGGGGGGGGGGGGAAGGGAGAGAGAGAAGAACACAAGAGAGAGAGAAAGAAGAGAGAGAGAGAAAGAAGAGAGAGAGAAGAAGAGAAGAGAGAGAGAAAGAGAGAACAAGTAGAGAAAGAATGAGAGAGAGAGGAGAGGAGAGAGAGAGGAGGGGGGGAGGGAGAAAAGAGAGAGAGAGAGAGAGAGAGAGGAGAGAGAGAGAGAGAGAGAGAGAGAGAGAGAGGGGAGGGAGAGGGGGGAAAGAGAGAGAGAGAGAGAGGGAGGAAAGAAGAGAATTGTGGGGGTGTGGTATGTGCGTTGGAGAGAGTGAGTTTAGAACCCTAAGGGAATGGTGCGAGGGGGAGGGGTGTTTGGATGATGGATAGACCTTTTTTTTATAACCGTACAACACAATATGGGAACAACGGACGATTCTAGGGAAAGTGGTGAGCCGGGGTCAGTGTAGGCCGACCCCCCGAGGGCGAGGGTGGGGCCCACCTTACCACGTCTGGGCATGAACTGTCGGGGCAGACGAGGCAGATAAAATATACGCCCCTTTCTAGTCGTTGGTTTATTTTGGTTGGAGCACTGGCAAACATCACATGGCTATTGGAAAATGGCTTACAGAAATAGGTTATGAATACGCCATTGCTCGCCCCCCTACTCAGCCTCGCCCTTGAGGCGCCCAGTTTTTTCCCAGGGTGTTTAAACCTTGGCTGGTCTTCGTTCTCGGGGTGTGTTGCCCTTTGTGCTCTTCTGGGCTGTTTCCCCCCTGTCTAATCTTTTTCCGGCCCTTTGGGATACCTATTCGTTTCGACGTCCACTGTCCTTAAAGGTCCTGCACCGGTTCCTTGACTTCGGATTATCTAGACTTTTCCCCGGTCCTTGTCCAGGCTAATTCCTCGCAGATCTAGTCCAGGTCCCTTTTCCGGGTTGCATGCTGTCCCCACGTCCTCTAATTTTTTTTGGATCTCGGGCGTCCAGGCAGGGGGGTCTTTTTCGGCATTCAGGGGAGCTGATACCCCGCTGACGAGCTCCTGGAGTAGACATTTCTGGGCGTCCAGGCAAGTGGCACCCTCTGCAGCACCCGGGGTGACTGGTATGCGCTGGTGAGTTTTTGACCCTTTCGCGGGATTACGGCCCCTTTGGAGGCAGCAACTTCCCACTCTATCCTGGGGCAGTTATACCTCCCCTGAAAACTCCTGGTCCCAGGCCTATGGCACCTTTTCCCGGTGACGTCCTTCCCCTGCATTTAAGGGACCGTTTCGCAGCAGGGTCCCCCTTGGGGTGCCGTGGGGGTTTTTACCGTCGGCCCTTTTGCTATATATAGTCGGGGAACCAGATCATACATGTAAGAGAAAAAGAAAGGCAAAGAAAAGAGGGGGTTTTTTTAATACACTAGCCGGTTATTAAATAAATTTGCGTTTTAATGTTCTTTTTTTTATTTTTAATAGTGGATCCGCATATACCGGGCCCTGAAAAAAAACCATCTTGTAGATATAAAGGGGTAGATAAGGGAAACGACAAGGAAATCCGAAAGGGGTTTTACGAACCATTGTCTCACACAGAGAAGAAAAAGTACAAGTCACTTCACGATGACAAAATCGGGGCAAAGAGATACATCATGACTTTATGTCTTAACTACAACAACAAAAAATTTATTAATAAAAAGGTTTCAATAAAATGACCTACACAAAAAATGTATCCAAACACAAAGATTAAAGTTAAATTAACAAAACGGGGGATGAATTAGAATGCTAGCATATAAAAATTATTTCAACTGCCACATTGAATTAACTTTAATGATTTGACAGAATGTACACATTAATGAATGGTATGTGAAAAAAAACTCGCAAGCTTTTTAGCAAGAAAATCTTCTCGGGCGAAATTTGAAATGCCGAGGTAGCCATGTCTATTTATCATTTTTAGATCCCACACCCCCAAAAAGCCCGTACTTTTAAAAGAAAGAGCCCGGAAAAACTAAAAAAAACGCTCTCTTCGTGTTTGTGATGGGGTCATGACATTTTCTAGGGTATTATCTACACGAATCACACGATTCTTGGGAATTACCCCAAAAAATGAAGCGACTTCTAGAGGGTGAGAAGGGTGCGATTAAAAAAGCAAATAATTATTTTTAGCTTAAACCCTATCCACATTAATCAACAGACGACTGCAGGTCAACAGACTCAAAAGTTGTGATTTGAAAAGAAAAAACTTCGATTTTACCCGTACCCATATTGAACGTTGGGGCAGAGATCTATTAGGGGATTTAACAACCCCCGGGGTTTTTTTGGGCACCTGGTGCATGATATGGGGTTGTCCTACTCTATACTCGAAATAATAATTTTTAAAAAAATCCTGTTACAAGCCCCGTTCTAGCCCCGATAATCGTGAAACCAATGAAAAACGGGCTTTTTGGGTGCATGGTTAGTCCCCAAGGTGTCAGCAAAACAACAACAAAATTACCCCAAAAAAACGAGGGAAAACGGAAAAAGGAAAGCCCGGGGAAAAAAGA
Organism: Penaeus monodon; assembly: GCF_015228065.2. NCBI lineage: Eukaryota > Metazoa > Arthropoda > Malacostraca > Decapoda > Penaeidae > Penaeus > Penaeus monodon. The sequence goes on from NW_023651693.1 coordinate 4,272, forward strand.
GAGGAGAAAAAAATAAATGGGTTTTTAGGATAAGATAAAATCACAAAACTTTAAAAATTCATTACATTTTTAAAAAAATAAAATTTTAAAACCGAAAAAAATTTAAAAACATTAAAAAAAACAAACGATATTATTTTGTTGACCCATACGTGCACAAGAATGCGATCTGGGGGGTAAAAAAGAATGGTGAGAACGTCCCATTTGCTGTCACTTAGCATTTTTACCAACAAAACCAATGGCTTAACACATTTATGGGGAAGAAGGAAGGGCAAGAAATAAAAGGCCCAAAAGCATGTACTCCGGGTTCTGTAAACATGGGATTTGGGGGGGGGTCATGCTTTTTTTCCCGGGGGGTTTTGGTTTATGTTGTGAGCCCAAAAAGGGGCAACGACTTTGCTGTACCCCTTTTTTTAACGGGCGTGAAACCCTATTACAATGGCTAGCAGGGGTAGGATAGTTTGTATGTCGGGTTGACTCTTTACTGGAAAAGGTAGAACACAGTAAGGAACACACAAGATGATTTAGAGTAAAACGGTGAGCGAAGGGTACAGTCCACCCTGAGGGCGAAGGCCGGGCGACCTTACCCCGTCGGGGCGCTGGGACAAACGTGGGCGACGAGGTCAGATAAAATCGTCATCTCACCTTTGCTGAGTGATGGTTCCATTTTGGACTTGGAGCCAAGTGGCAAAAAAGCCCCCTCGGGTTTTTGGTAAAATGGCTTTAAAAAATAAGCTTATGTTAACCATAGAGTGAAAGAGAGAGAGAGAGATGGAGAAAGAGGAGAGAGAGAGGAACAAGAGAGAGAGAGAGAACAAGATAAGAAAGAATGAGAGCCCCAAACCCCAACCCCCCGGAACCTGCGAACCACATCCATTTTTCCTGTTCCTTATTTGTATTTCCGTAAAAAGTTTCGTTTTTTTTAAATTTTTTATGAATGATATTTATCTGATAATTCCTTTTTCCCGCATCACGTTCATCATCAGCCCTTAAAAAGAAATTTTTTTCTTTAATATGCTGTAACATGGGGGGTTACTCCCTTTTTATATTCAATAAAGGTTGTTGGGGCTGATGACTTTGATAAATTATAGCCACATCATGGGGTTTAGTCGATGTGAGAGATTCAAAGCAATTTTTAAGTTTAAAATTTGTGCATATAATGAAGGGGAAAAAAATCCTTATAAAAGTGTATTTTTTTTCTGTTTGATCACTGCTTTAAGATCAATGATTAAGCAAAAAATTAAAAAATCCCAAACCTTTTTTTTTGGA
>NW_023651696.1:0-5535 GCF_015228065.2 Penaeus monodon
CGTCGAAACCTGACTTAATAGGTATTCTTTCGTCTAGGTTTATGATTTGAAAAATTAATGAATTTGAAAAAAATATATGCACGCGCTTTCAACTACAGTGAAAAGTCTAGATTATCAGGCCTAATAGGTATACCCTGATCTACGGTATTATATTGAGAATTGTTAATATTATAAAAATCACATGACTGAGCTTCACTAGTTTCAATTTTCTGCTAATTTATGGCTGAAGACATATTGTTTAGGCTTTCGGGGGGGAACGAGAAATTCAACTTGTCTGAGATTGCAGGAAAAGAAGAGTGATTGACAGGTGACAGACGCGCGATACCAACATGATTACCTTAACATGTCAGGTTGAGAGGTGGGGCAATTTCTCATGCATGTTTTGTACACGAAAAACATATTTATGCAAAAAAAAGGGTTATGATATACTTGATCAAGTAACATATAAATACAAAAATGGATATAATTTGCAGGATGGAAAATCTATTATATTTTGCCAACAGTAAAGTGCTTTGCAGCAATCGGGAAAATTTTTTTCAATGGCTTTATGTTTCATAAAAAAAAAACTTTACAGGAAGTAATACTTCCCCAAAATTTTTATTGGTTCTTTAAACCCCCTTTTTGGAACAAAAAAATTCTTTTTTGTTTTTTTATTTAAATTTTTGGGGCCCGAACCCCCCATACATATAAAGAAAAAAAAGAAGGATGCCCAAAAACTTGAACACATCTCATTCCAAAATTTAAAACTAAATTTCTCTTTAAGGGGGTTAAAAACCTCCTTGGGTACAACATATTAAACCCTTTTTCCTCTTTCCAGGACAACATCATCTAAAACTGACTGGAAGAGAACAATTTCTACCGAGCGATTGTGAAGGAGCTCGGAACCCGGAGGGCCCTAGGCATCGAACACGACCACATGACCCTGGAAGTCACTCATAAGCTAAGAAACAACCTACCTCTTTAAAAATGCGTTGTGGACGTGGGTGCGCATAAATATGAGGATGCGTATGAAGAAAAAACGCCGAGGAGATTGCGGTTACAAAGGTGCGTGAAACAATGCTTGGTTTCTTTCCCCATACACTTTTTATAAACACACAAACCCCGCACACAAATATATATCTCTCTCTATATATATAACATATTTCTCCACACACACACACAACACACACACACACACACACATATATATATATATATAATATTATATATATATATTATATATATATTTTATAAAATATATATTTATAAAATTTTATATATATAAGATATATTATATTTTATAATATATATATATATATATATTATATATATATATATATATATTTATATTTGACAAAAAAAAAAAAAAAAAAAAAAAAAAAAAACAAAAAAAAAAAAAAAATATATATATATATTATATTATATATATTTTATATATATATATATATTTATATATATATATATATAATATTTTACTTAATTGGTAGTATATAATCAATTAAAAACAAACAAACAAATAACTATACATCTATATATATATATATATATATATATATATATATCTATATATATATATATAAATATTATAGTTTACATTAACACCACATCACGCCCCCCAACAACACCCAAAAACCCCACACCAACAAACCCACACAAAATATATTTTTTATATCATATATATATTATATATAATATATAATATATATATATACAATATATATATATATATATCTATATATATATATATATCATAAAATTATATATATAATGGGTTATGTACATTAAACACACACACACACACACACACACACACACACACACACACACACACACACCCCCACACAAACACACACACAACACACACACACACACCACACCACATATATGGTGTGTGTATAAAATATGTTTTAAAATATATATATTATATATTTTATATATTTTAAATATTATATATAATTTTATATATATAATTATTTTTATTTATATATATAATTATATATATATAATATAAATATATATATTTATATATATATATATATATATATATATATTTTATATATATTATATATATATATAAAAATGGTAAAACACTCTTCGTGTAGATATTATATAATACACGTGCAGAAAACCCGGGACATAGACACCCGGACCAGCGCCCCCCGTAAACCCATTGCTGTTATTTTCCGCCCGTCGCCTGAAAGACATAGCAGTTGTTTTCCGGAGGCGAATCTCTACCAGATGTTCAAGGTATTAACCCTCGACTCCCCTATTTTATGCGCTTCCTAAAACCCATAAGCCGGCGGTGCCCCATTATTTTCCTCCCGGGTCTGCGACGCACCCTCTTGACTGGAGAAGTCTCCCCACTCCCCTTCTTGGCACCTCTCTCTGCTCACCTCCGCCACTCTCAGGCCCTCATCTCCCGTTTATTGGTGTCTCGCGATCATTGTAACCTTGGATGTCGACTCTGTTCCCCAACGTCCCCCTTGATGACGGCCTGCTTTCCTCAGCGAGTCTCCCCGAGAAGATCCTCGTCTCCCTCTGCCCACCGGCGTCTTCCTCCAGCTGATTCGTCTGTGTGTGGAGTCTAATTCCTTTTCCTTTGAGGGTTGCTTCTACTCTCAGACATTCGGTGTTGCCATGGGTTCTCTCCTCTCTCAATCTTGACAGACCTGTTCAGGGGAATTATTCGAGTCAGAGCTTCTCCCTTCCATCTCCTCCGTCCGTCGGTTTGGCGAGGTATGTAGACGACGTCTTTGCTCTCTGGCCTCATGATCCTGCATATTCTCGGTTTTCCCTTTGACGCAACTGAACTCTCTCCTATCCGTTTCAAGGTGGAATGGGAGGTTGGAAAACAAGCTCCCCTTCTTTGGACACCCTAGTTCATCGCTCTGCTGAGCACTTACCTTTCTCATATACAGAAACCCTTTTGCATAGTAATATGTACATACACTTCTTCTCATATCATCCTCTCCATGTAAAGAGTTGTTACCACCCTCGCTGTTCCTCCCGCCCGCCGCAACTTGACCCCCAGTACCTGGATGGAGAGATCAAATTTCCCTGCGTCGCTCGTACTCGAAATTGGGCTAACCTAGTCATGTTCTCGACGTCGCGTTATCCAGTCCACGGCTTACCGTCTACCACGACTCCTAAAGAGATTTCCCCACCTGCCCGCCCCTCACCCTGCCCTACTCTGAGGAAATCTACTCTCTCTGCCCCCCTCTTCCCCCTTCTCACCTGCAGGCTGATCTTTCGCCAGGTGAACACTCTCCGCCCGCAACCTGGTCCACACCAGTCCCCCCTCTACCTCGAAGGTAGGCACCTATGCTGTTTCTTGTGTCTCTGTGGAAAACAATACTTTGCCGAGACGGGCGCCAGTTCAAAATAAGAAACTCTCTATCCAGGGGACACAACAATAACGCCCTCTTCTGTCCCAGTGGAAACATCCATCAGATGGGCGGGTTTCAGGCTGCGAATTGTCTTTCCCTTTCCCTGATGTCCACGCCCGCAGACTGGTGGAACCCTCCTTAATTTCAATTCAGCGGCTTTTCCCCTGACGATAGTCTCCTCGCTTCCCACATCCCCCTTATGTCGGCCACCCTGCGCATAGTCCGCCGATCCTCCGACCTGATCGGCAGAATTGTGTGACGGCAGACGTGGGAGCATGGACGTCAAAGAGAAAATCTTCATGAAGGCGTGCCAGGCACGATGGTCACTGGGGCATGACTGTCTTCACCCGCCCCCCTTTACCACCCCCCCCTCTCCCTTTCCTTTCAGACCTGAAGAGTCCCGTATTGAAATATCTATTAAAAATCTATTTTATTTTTTATATAACAAAAAAAAAAAAATATATAAAATATATATATATATTATAAAATATATTATAATATATATATATATATATATATATTATATATATATATTATATATAATATATATATATTTTATATATATATATATTATATATTTGTATATATATATGTGTTTTTTTTTTGTGTTTTTGGTTCTTGTTTATCACATTAATTTTATTTGAATATATTATTATATTATTGTGTTTAAATTATATTTTTTTAAAAATTTATTATTAATAATTATAATATTTTATTTATATTAAGTATATTAATTTGTTTTTTAGAAAATAATTTGTAAAAAAATTATTATAATATTTTTAAAATTCTATAATAAAAAATTACTCTTATATATAATAATAGTTATTATTAACATATATATTTTTAATACTTTATTATTAAAAAAATAATATTTTACTTTTTATAGAATTTACACAAGTTTATTTTTTCGTTTAATTTAATTTTTTATCGTTTTAAAAAAATTTCTTTTAACGTGTATATATGAAAGGTATATGACATTCATTTGTTATAATCAGATTTAACATTCTCCTTTATGACATTTTTTTCCCTTTATTTTTACAATTTTCTTTATTTACCGACCCAGTAAAGTGTGGCATCGTAGTTTATCGGGAAGGAATAAGTGGCGTGTCGTAGGAAAGGTTTAAAAAAACACCTACATCCAGTTGTCTGCAAGATTAAACTAAAGGTCCCTGAAGGGAAATTTCCGTGGGATAATGACACTAAGAAACTCCCCTGTTATTTACAGAATTGTTGTGCGACGGCAGACGTGGGGGCATGGGCGTGCAAGGAGGCTCTTCATGAAGGGTGCCCGAGTATAGAGGTGTCACTGGCGGGTCTGACTGCCATGGTGAGGTATATCGCCAAGCTTCCCCGATATGACCTCATGGATAGTAAGCAGAGATGATTAGTATTATTTATTTATACCATTATATTCAACATACCTATATGTGCGTAAGCCCATTTAGTCATTACTTTTTCTGTAGTTTTCTCTCGATCATTCTAAGACCCAGTGGCATATCCATGAAAGTGATTTTTAGGATTCCACTATCTTTTGCTTGCACGAAGAGACAAATACCATTAGAAATGCAATGCCTGACTTCAAACCCTTGTTAAAACCCCCAAATTACCTTGCAGGTTTAGTCTGGTTTCAGTCTGGTACAACAAGACGGCGCTCACAATCCCCTTACCACGCGAAGGGTTTTAAAAAGGGTGACATTCTGTCCCTTACTGCATTCCTTTACACCAAGGGGTGAGTAGCTTTTAGGGAGATTTTGGTTTTCACTATCCTGGGGTTCACATTACACATTATACTAAAAAATTTACTCTTTTTTTTTCATCGTGCAATTTGGATTAATAGTTAAGTATTAAGTATGAACCTCAAAATCAACATATTTAAACTCTTTATATACCATGAATTCTTTAGAAATGATAGACATGATGATCACATTCATTATATTATTTTACAACTACCTGATGATTTCTTGAGGCTGCGATTCAAAAATAAATAAAAAAAATAACAAATTAGATATTTAAACAAAGAAACAATTTCCAGAAAAAAGACAACAACATACATAATGTGGCCATCAACAGCTATATTCATTAAGAGATCAGTTAGGAAAGTAAGTCAGTTCATGGAAGAAAAAGTGACTAGCTAGGTAGGGTGTTGAAGAGAGAGAGAAGAGAGAGAGGG
>NW_023651697.1:2500-5535 GCF_015228065.2 Penaeus monodon
TTGCCCCTAGGGATTATTAATAGGTGGTACCCATTTTTATAGCCCATTGCGGTGAGACCTCCCTGCCTCCCTACCAGCTCCTGGGTTTAGAGCGAGGTTCAGTGGGTCCCTCCCCTTTTTTATTAAAAATAGAAAAACGAGAACAAAATATGGAACAGAGAACGTGAAAACGGCAATAAAACACAAGTTAGGTGAGGGGAGTGTGAGGTTGAGTGAGGGAGGATGATGGAAGAACAGCATAATACAACGAGGAAGGATGATGGTAAACAAGAACATGAGGTAAAGAACAAGGAAAAAAATGAACTTGGAGATAAGATAAACCGAGAAGAGGTGGCGTAACGGAAGAGAGGGTATAAAATAAGAGGGAGTGATGGGAAAAAGGACAAGAACGTTTAACATAAAAGAACAAGAAACATATAAACATAATTTTTTTCGCCCCTGGGGGATTATCATAATGGGTTTTACCCATTATGTGCCCCAATTGAGGTGGCCCCGCCTCCTCCCCTGCCAGCCCCTAGGGAGTGGACGGGGTTCATGGGTCCCCTTTTGTTTATTAAAAACAAAAAAATCGAGAAGGAAATATGTCAACAGAGAACAATATAAAAAAACGGCAATAAATACACAGAGGATGGTGGAAAGAACAGGAAATAATAACATAAAAAACAAAAACATAATAAATTTTTTTTTCGCCCCGGGGATTATAAAAACAGGTGGAACCCTTCTATGATAGCCTTTTGCAGGTGAACCCTCGCCTCCCTCCCTTCCAGCTCCTTGGCATAAGGCCGCGTTCACACCAGAAAAGGGCACGTCGCAGGGGGCACGTAGCACGGTGATTTTAGATAAAGGGGGTTACATGTGGGGGTGTCGGGCCCCAATTATTGGGTCAAAGAGGGCTCAGTGGGGGATGATGATTATGATTTGAGTCCTACGTAAGCTTGTGACAATATCTGCTTTTGGGAAAAAGGTGGGGAATTTGAGGCAGATTTGTTCCAGTACCCTCTTCTCTCCGTCTAGGGGGAAGGAGGGGTAAGTTTGGGTGACCCTGGTGAAAATACTGTACATGTTGAAGATTTGTTGGTACAACCCGTTTTGGTTGGAAGAATTTGGCACTCCGTTTGTTTACATTCCGTCTACCACATGACAAGTGGCAAAGGGAAAAAAGGCACAATGATTTCAAGCTACTGTATGTGCCATACTTTAAAGTTTTCCTTTCTATATCATATGTTATTATTTAGCTTTTTTTTAAAAAAAAAAATTTTAAAAAAACTTTGGAGAAAAAAGCTCCATTAAATTTGACAACCTGCCTGAGGTGGCAGTCGCATACCAAAAAAAAAAAGGGGGAAATTAAATTTTTAAGGGGCGTCCCACGTGCATGCCCGTGCCCCCTTGGTGTGAAAGGCCTATGGAAAAAGTTTGCCTCTCATTCTGCCCCAATTCCTCCACTTTTTTCCCTCCAAGTGATAAATAGAAAACTGTCAAAAAGAAAAAACGGTCTGCCCACCTCCAATGAAACCCTTTGGTCTGAAATTCCAGACGTGCGACTTCCCAAAATGGTGTAAAGTGGTCTTTGGGTCCGGTCCCACATGCATGTGCACTGGACATGTAACATGGCCATCACTTCTTCTGAAAGGTCGCTTCACACCCAGGTGGCGCGTCGCTTCCATGTGGATGCCACTTGACAACAAAACGTATAAAAAACATATGAAACCTCTCACACAAAATTTGCATGGCAGGGCCGCATTTGCCCCCCGGGGGCCCCGGACTGCAGGGCCACCCCAAGTTTGGTTTTGCCTGTTTTTTTTTCAGCGTGCGCCTGCCCCCCCGGGACGTGTAATCAGATTTTAAAGGAGCTTTTAACCCAAAATTTAAATTTTTTATTAGCCAAATTTAATACAAAATTAAAACAATAAAAAAATAAACAAAAATGTATCATACATACAGTAGCGATGGTGCCTGATCCATGCCAAAACAGAGGCCCTTTTTTCAAACAATGAATATCAATGAACTTTTGTACAAAGTGTGGGAAATTCTGATGTTCGCGATTACATTTTTTTTGCCCCTCAGTACAATAAAAATACTCCAAGGTAAATTATCAAAAATTTTCCCTTACAAGTTTTTTCAGGGTTTTGGAACAATTTATTCACTTTTCTCCCTCAAAGCCATCCATATTCCTCCAACTGATAGATTAATTAATTCAAAAATAACAATTTGTGAACCGAGTGATACGCGCCAGTATAAAATTGGTCGAAACATTATGCCACGACACTTGCAAAATTGCCACTTGGTGTGAAAGCGGGCCAAAAGGTTTCAATATTTCTAATTGTTCGTTTTTAAAAGGGGGGACCCATAAATTTTCCAGTTTCCCTATGTAGAACAATGGATTTATAAGAAAATTGCATAAAAAGATTTCAGTATTGATAAAAATTTTATACAATTAAAAGCGAACAGAGATGTGTTAAAATATTTGTCGTATCATTGCTTTTTCCATTTTTTTGAAGCTTCCACAATATTTTTTTGGGAAAAAAAATGTTATACATTTCCTTTTAAATTTCTTTTTACATGCAAATTTTACCTCATTTCATGTTACTTTTCGCAACATAATTAGTGAGTAGAGTACAGTGAATTGGTGGTTTTTTCCCTTTTTCGAACCCGTATTACTTTAGAAAAACATGTTCCGCATATTTCATACTCAATAATCTAGACGCACTTTACATACCAAACAGCGTGTTTTAACTACAGTGAAACACCAATGTCAGTCAGATCGTCAGACCGGCACCAGACATGACTACCCTCACATAGATATCTGATACTTTTTCCCAGTACCTCAGTCGCCCCCGAGCGTTGTTTTTGCTAGAGCCGTTTTTCCATTTCCACTCTTAGCTTTCTACTCTCGAAAGAAAAAGAGTTCGGGTGAGGAACCCATTTCGGAATCGTGTGAGGTACTCCGCCCCCGCAAAAAAAGCTAAACCAGGGGACAAAAAAAGTGTTATTTTTTCATTTTGGGTCCCCTTTTTAAAAACATCAATCATTTAACA
>NW_023651699.1:0-2500 GCF_015228065.2 Penaeus monodon
TTCAAGGGTTTACAATATTTTAGGTGATCTAAGGGGAAAGCTGGTAGGGGGGGGAATGGTACCATCTCAACCTATAACTTAGGATAAAAAAAAGTAGATTAAACAACAACACAACAAAAGAAAAAAATAGAAATAATAAATGAAATAAAAAAAAAAGAAAATTTGAGAGGGTATTCAGTTAGGAAGAGAGCAGTAGTTTGTGTAGGTTTGCGTGTATCTATGTATATGGCGTATAACAAATAAAAATGTATGTGTTATGTGTGAAAGAGAGAGAGAGAGAGAGAGAGAGTGAGAGGAGAGAGAGGAAGAGAGCGAGAGAGAGAGAGACGAGATAAGAGAGAGAGCGAGATAGAGAGAGCGAGGTAGAGAGAGCGAGGTAAGAGAGAGAGAGAGAGAGAAGAGAGAGAGAGAGAGAGAAGCGGGTAAGAGAGAGAGAGAGAGAGAGAGCGAAAGTGCGAGAGAGAGAAAGAGGAAAGTGCGAAAGAGCGAGAAGAGAGACAGACAAAAACAAACAACAACAAACAAACAAAAAACAACAAACAGAGACAGAGAGACAGTAAGGAGAAGATCGAAAAAAACACAGACAGACAAAACAGACAGACAGGAGAGAACGAGATGACGCCATTCCGGATCCTTCAAAAAGGGAAACACGTGAAAGCGCAGGTCTTGTCTCTAACGCTGGATTCCCGGGGGGTTTATTTTTACATTTCTTTTTTATTGATTTTTTTTCTGTCTCATTCTCTTTCTTTCTCTCTTTTCTCCCCTCTCTCATCTCCTCTCTCTCTTCTCTCTCTCTCTCTCCTCTCCTCTCTCTTCTCCTCTCCTCTCTCCTCCTCTCCTGTCTCTCTTTTTCATCTCTTCTCTCTCCCTTTCCTTCTCTCTCTTTTTTTCTTATTTTTTCTAACCTGTTTTCTTTCTGTTTTTCCTTATTTTTAATATTTTTTTTCCTTTGTTTTGTTATTTTTTTTGTATACTTTTGTTTTGCTTTTTTTTTTTCACCCTTTTTTTTAGTAACCTTTTTTTTCTTTCTTCTTTTTTCTTTTTTTTCTAAACTCTTTTTTTTTTCCTTACTTTTTTTTTTTTTTTTCTAATTATTTTTTTTTTTTTTTCTTCTTTGTTTTTTTTCCGAAACTTTTTTAATTTTTTCGTTTATTTCCTTTCTTGTTATTTTTTTCCCCTATTTTTCTTTCTCTCTCTATTCTTATTCTCTTTTTTTTTTTTCCCACTTTTTTTTTTTTTCCCCTTTCCTTTTCTTCTATTTCTTTCCCTTTCTTTTTCCTTTCTTTCTTTCTTTCTTTATTAATTTTTTTTTTTTAAACTCATTTTTTTAAAAATTAAGAGAAAATTTCAAATCTTTGCAGCTGATTTAATTACGTAATGGGGGAGGGGGAAGGGGGGTGGGTAAGGGGGGGGGGTGAGGGGAGGCAGACACTAATACATTTAATCCCGTGATACATTTCAACAATTGGAAGATAACGAAGGGAAGGAGAATTAACAGAGACGATAAAGAGGACTTTGGCGACTGAGTGATAAAACATGACGGACGATTCGAAAATATTTCCGAAGGTGAATATTACGAGATAGTGAAGTGACTTTATATGAACTTTTTCGATACAAAAGGCGTTAGAATGATAGCTTTTTTATAGAAAAAAATCGTGTTATTTTTTTTTTTCTATGATGTTATTATGCTGTAATGACTCTACATATATGATTCGAACCCAAGTTGTATAGTGAGTAATCATATTTTTTCAGGGATATATTTATTATGGAAGGGACTACGAGGTGCAAATATAACATTTATGAGAATTGATAAATGTGTGCTTTCATCATCGTCATCATCATCATCATCATCATCATCGCCAATCTTATCATCATCATCATCATCATCATCACATCATCATCATCATCATCTCATCATCATCATCATCATCATTACATACATTATCATTATCATTATCATTATCATTATCATTACATCACATCATCATCATCACTACGTAAAAGTCAGCGGGGGGCGAAAATAATTTTTGGTACACTGCAAAATAGTTATTTCTATTTTTATCACTGCTGTGGGAGAAGGGAGGGAAGAAGGGAGACGAGTAGAAGAAAATTATATTATTATTAACATTATTTTTTATTGTTATTGTTATTTTTATATTTTTATTTATTATTATTATTTTATTTTTTATTGTTATGTTATTTTTATTGTTATTTTTTTAAATTATTATATTATTATTATTATATATTATATTATTATTATTATTATTATTATTTATTATTTTTATTGTTATTGTTATTGTTATTGTTATTGTTATTGTTATCATCAGTATTATCATTATTATTGTTATCATTATTATTATCTTATCATTATCATTATCATTATCATTATCATTATCATTATCATTATCATTATCATTTATCTTTCATTATTATTTTTATTATTATTATTATTATCATTATTATATTATTTTATTATTATCATTATTATTATTATTTTTAG
>NW_023651700.1:0-37500 GCF_015228065.2 Penaeus monodon
AATCGGGTTCATATAAGACCTAATTTGGGGCCTTTATAAAACCCAAAAATTTTAAAACAAAGAGTAATCCATTTTGTATTTCGTTCCAAAATTTAAAACCCTCGGAATGCAATAAGATAATGGGAAGCTGTTTGAAACCACAAAATATTGCTCGCCCGGGGTTGTTCCCCCCGTAATTGTGAATAAAATTGGGTACCATCTAGATTCAATTGGGCCCTTTAGAAAAGTGATATTATCGGGTTTTCCCAAATTCATTCCCTAAAGTGGGATGTTTTTTAAAGAGTAAATTTTCACAGGTGGATCAGTGCGGTTGCAGCACCAATCAATTTGCAGTTTTTACATCGCTCGTTCCGGGTGTAAACTCCCTGGGAAGCATATCCTTCTTGTTGGGTTATGACACAGTGAAGACACCGCTCCTGATCCCAATGCCCCGCAAACAAACCCTACCCATTCGCTTTTACCGAGGTAGGGATGTTAGTTTGGGCACGACAGATCTCGGACGTTAGACCCCCAGGGTTTGCTTGGCTTTAAAATTCGCTCATCTGGTCAAAATCTACCTCGCACTAGCTTGCCCTGTTTTTTTTACCCCAAAATTTAAAACTAAAGTATCAAAAAGAGGAACAAAAAAACTGCCCAAGTCTAAAAAGCATAAGGGGAAAAGTTAAAACCAGTAAAAATGTAAATGAAAAATCTAGAACTATAAATATGAGCTTGTTAATGACCCCATCTACAGGGTGTGTTTAAAAAAAAACATCTTTGAATGGGTAACAAAAACTGGTGATTCCTGAGAAGTATCGGTTCACGACTAAATATCCTCACTTTCCCCTTACACGGGTCTTTCTCACACCGAAAACGAGTTAAAAAATATTTTCAAAGTTTTTTGGGGCCCGGTGCAGGGCTCAATTAAAAGATATTGTCGATCATGTCCGACTTTTAAACATTTTACAAAAGGAAGTGTGAAAGGGACCGATGAAAACCCCCCCATAATTTCAGAACCATTCTCGCGCGTAGCTATGACTTAGTGGGTCCTTTTCACCAGCTTCTGAAGGGGAAATAAGTATGTTCTCACTCTAAAAGACTATGCAAATAGGTACCCCCAAACTATTTCCTTACAAAAAATTTACACGATCACAGTAGCTGAAGTTTAGTAGAATTTTCTCGCGAGTCGGTATACCGAGGGAATCTTATCAGATCGAGGGTCTCAATTTGTCAATCTAATGGGTGAAATCCATAGATTACTATCTGTAAAAGCCTTGTACACGAGTCCCTACCATGCTTCGTGTAATGGTGCAGTTTGAAAGGTTAAATGGAGTATTAAAATCCATTATTAAAAAGCTTTGTGTCGATCATCCGAGAGACTGGGATCGCTATATACCTGCGCCCTGTTCGCATATAGAGAGATCCCTAATACAGCCTTAAATTTTCACCTTTTGAATGTTATATGGCCGACAAGTACGCGGTCCTTTGTAAATTTCCCTTCACGAGCTATGGACGAACAATAGTATTGACAGTGAGGTGAAAACTACGTATCAATATGTTTTAGATCTTCGCTCGCGTTTGGGGGAAAACCGCTAAATTAGCGGCAGAGCAAGCCGAAATAAGAAACCGCAACTATAAGACGTATTATGACCTCAAACCCTAAGCCTCGTAATTAGACATAGGTGATGATGTCGGGTGTTGTTGCCTTCTAGCAGTAACAAATTATTTTATGCGTGGCTCGGTCCTTATCCAGTTGTTTAAATGCAAAGGAAGGGTGTCGACTATGAAACTTAGAATTCGCGAAAGAATAGGCTGTTTTCACATAAACATGCTAAAAAGTACTTTCGCCGTGATGGTTTTAAAAGAAAAGGGGAAACTGCTCAAGTTTGTGTGGTTGAAGATGATGATAATTGTGGCAATAACTGTAAACCTGTTTATTTTGAAACTAAGAATGACTGCAATATCAACATAGACAGTGAATTATCTAAGTCAGATTGATGATCTAAGGGTGATATTAAAAGAGTTCTGTGATGTGTTGACTGATAAGACTGGATTAACTAACACTACTGAACATGTCATTCGTGTGAACTCCGATAAGCCAGTCGCCCAGAAATCGTACCGATTCCAAACAGTTTATTGAAAGAATTTAATAATGAAGTGGATAAAATGTTGGAAAGAATATAACTGAACCCTCAAACTCTCCGTACAGTTCACCTGTTGTCATGGTGAAGAAGAGTGATGGAACTTGGAGAGTGTGCATTGACTATAGAGATTAAATGATGCTAGTGAGTTTGACGCAGAACCTATGCCAACTACTGAATCGGCTTTGGGAAATTTTGTAAATGATGTATATTTTAGTGAAATCGATCTTTGTCGTGGATACTGGCAAATACCATTATCAAAAGAATCAAAATATATACTGCATTGCAACTCACAGAGGTCTTATGTTTGTTCAAAGTGATGGCTTTGGGTCTTAAAACAGCGTGTGCCACTTTCATTAGGCTTATGAGAAAAGTGTTGTTTGGTACTGCTACTTTGACAACTTTGTTGTACATAATGCTAATTGGTCTGATCACCTACAGAACTTGAAAGATCTTCTGTTGAGACTGCGCATGCATGGTTTGACTGCCAGCGTCAGTAAGTGTTTTTTTTTTTTTTTTTTTTTTTTGGCTTTTCCAAAATTAAATATCTAGGCGTTCTATTGGGGTAATAATTGCATAACGCCACTTGAAGAGAAAATTAAGGCAATTCAGCTAATGCCTTTACCTGTAAATAAAAACAGTTAAGATCTTTCATTGGTACGGTAGGTTATTACCGTAAGTTCTTCAGAATTTTGCTAGTATTGCGGGAAACCTTTGAATGATCTGCTAAAGAAACATAGCAGTAACAATTACATGGAGTGAGGGACAAAATTCAGAGCTTCAACAAATTAAAAGTTTCCTTAGTATCAAAACCAATTTTATGTTTACCCGATGACTCAAAAATCTTTTATCTCAGAAGTGATGCTTCCGATCTTGGACTTGGAGCTGTATTGCTGCAGGATGTGAATGGAGTAAAGATGCCAAATTGCATATGCTAGCAGGAAACTGCTAGACAGAGAGAGAAATTATGCTACTATTGAAAAGGAGTGTCTAAGTATTGTATGGGGCCCTTCATAAATTCAAAATATATTTGCATGGTAAAGAATTCATCATCCAAACAGATCAAAGGCCTCTTTTTTATTTGAGAAATATCAAAAAAACTAACGGCAGATTGATGCGTTGGGCACTCGCACTCCCGTGTTATACATACAGTATTGAGTACATAAAAGGGGGAAAGAAAATGTTGGAGCTGATATACTCAGGCGCTGTCCTCTGAATGAAAGATTAGTCCAATCATATAAAGTAAAATTTAATTTTAACTTTAAAAGGGGGGTATTGTCCATGGATTGGTCTAATTCTCATTTGAAATACTTATTTTCGTAACCGTTTTACGTAATCAATTATACATAAAGGGTTATTTAAGTTTCGAAGATTTTGTAAGCATCTCCCTTTTGTCTTACACGAACGCCTTGGTATGTTAATATATTTATGCATATATATATTATATATTATAATATTTAATATATATGTGTGTTGTGTGTATGTGTGTGTTTTTTGGTGGTGTGTGTGTGTGTGTGTGTGTGTGTAGTTTTTATATATAAAAATTTATTTATATATAAAAATATTATTATATATATTTTTAATATAAACACATATTATTTTATATATATAATAAAATATATGTATATATAACTATGCATAAATATATTATATATAGAATATATATATATAATATATAATATATAATTATGTATGTATGTATTTTAAAAGATGGAAAAAATGCAATCCCTCATTGTATTAAAAAAATCCCCGGGGTATAAAACCGGGGGCCAGTGCAAAAACCCCCTCCCCTATAACCATTTAACGTTACTCGGTCACATATTAAAAGTATAGGGTTCGTTTTAAATCATCTGCATAATCCGGACTTAATGAGTTTTCCCAAAAAATAAAATTAAATACAAATTGTTTTTTTCTTTAAAATCCATTATAAAACCCTTTAAACATAAAAAGAAAACCGTGAATAAACTGCGTCCCCTCAAATTTAAAAAGAAAATTCCCTTTGTGGGGGAAACAAAGAAAACTGAACTTTGGAGGGTAAACTCGCATATTTTACATTATTTCCTTATCTTAGTGTAATAATGTAAACGTATATAGCACCTAATACAAAAATAGTAAAATAAAGTATTATCTTGGTATAGGTAAAGTTTTGACTAGCCGTCTTTAAAACGGAAATAAATATGCAAATGATGAGCAAATAAATCTAAGAAATTTATCTTCTATGTATTTCCCATCGCAACTAAAAAATAACGAAGTTTTTGGGACACGCAAGTGTACAGCCCCTCAAATGAAAAACATCTAAATTTTTAAAAAATCGCCATCCTTACCTTCTAATTTTGTAAACAAAAAAATGATCCCTTTTTATTTGCTAATTTATTGTATACTTCATTTCGAAAGTATAACAAAAAAAAACATACTTACATGAAGGTGATTTTGTTTCTGCAAAAAATAATATGAGAATCAAGAGTAACCCCATCAAAATATCGAGTTTTTCAGTAAAGTTTAAAATTCATACTCTGCGCAAATCGTTGTCTGGTTCAATTACGGCAAAAGGGAATTTAGAATTGCGCGCGTTTTTCAAACCAACAATGTCCCCCCCTGAAGTGCGCCGAAACTTTTTTGAAACTTTCATTGTACACCACCTACGCGTGAAATTGTCACGAACCCAAATTAGTATTCAGGAATAGTACAAACCAATCAATGCCCCATTTGTCCCACCTATGTATAGGGGGAAAGGGAAAGAAATGTACAAAAATCTTTGCTAAACAGGGAAACGCGGTGCGAGGTTGCGATCCGCATTATTATAAAATTTTAATCTATTTTTTGAAAAATGAAAACGCTATAAATTCCTGAGAGCACACGGTTTTTTTGCAAAGCGGAAAACTGCCCACATTGCAATTTACCTTGAAAATCCCGTAAAGATCGACATATTGGTATTGTGGCAAGGGAAAAAAAATCGCAAGACGAAACGCGTAAAATTGCGTTTTCTCGCCCAGCGTTTACACAGTCCACGTTTCTCAGGGGCACTTTTGGAACCTTTTAAGTAGTTTTGTTTGTTAATCTTGGCTGCAAAAACCTGGATCATGCACAAATTTGAAATTATTAGTATTTCTAAGCCAACTAGCGTGATTGGGGATTTTTTTGTTCTGAATAACCGAAATTGGGTTTAAAAAAAACCCAAAATTTTCAATAGGAGGTGGGGTAATAGTTAAATCGACGAGACCGCTCGTGCGCCGAAAATACAAAGAGGCAGACGTTGACCCAGGGGGGTTTTTGGGGGTATTGAGCGTGTACTAAAAAAAAAAATTTATTGTGCACTGCTTGGTCGACCGCATGCCCACGCTCATCCCCTAATTAAAAAAATTAAAAACCCCAAACAGTGTGTTAATGAGGGATGGGCTGCCTCCGTAACCTACAACATCATGGTTACAAACACGGTTTTAATCATTCTAAAAAATTTGTAGACCCCACACCCACAATACACACCCCAAATATTAAAAATTGTGGAGAGATGTAAAAGGAGTGGAAAAGCGGCCGGGTATTAAAGCCCAATACCCCGCAATACCTGGCTCGATTTTTTCATAAGGGCAAAAAACTCCCTCATTCATGCTTTTTTTTTAAAGCGCTGAATTGTACCCGCCGAAGGCGGCCGCGAGCGAGTACAGCCCCTCCCCCCCCAGTTCCTCTCGACGAGGATAGTTTTTCCGAGAGCGAGAAATTGGGGTAAATTCAATTACCAAATTGTTTACCGCATTAAAAAAATAATATGTGCTTTTTTAGTATTGAATACAAATACCATGTTTTCGCTCGTGAACGCCCAAAAAATCTTTTTGAAGGGTGATAATAAATGATTACTGTCTGAAAACAAGAGAAAAGGACAATGAAACGCCCTTTTACTGACAGCTTTGCGATTTATGCTGTTACAAACAGCGACAAATTCTACCCAAACGAAAACTTTAGAAAATGACGTCAGAGTTTTCTGACCATAAAAAATTCTTTTTTGGGAACCCCTGCCCTCAAACCGTGAAAAACTTTCATGTGGTCCGTTCGCTTTTTAAATAAGTTGACGTGTAAAAATATTATATTAAAACCGGGCCAAAGTTTTACAAATCAGGAAATATTCTGCCCCGGGAAAATACTACCTCGAGAGGTCGACGTATTTGGCAAAGCGTACAACGGGGGCACGACGATTGGTTTGTACAATTAATTTTTTATATAACGGAACCGGGAAATTTCATATATTTGCAGGATTTTTTAAGTAAAAAAATTCATCAAAAAAACCTTACTTCTAATTGGACCATAATACAGGCAATATTAAAAAAATATTTCCGTTTTGGGCCCATTGCAAACGACCGCTTTTGAATGATCGGGTGCCGGCTCAGCGCGCGCAAAAATGGGGCTAAACTTCCGTATTCCGTGGGACGGGAAGTTTTTTAAGCTGCGCGGCAGAAGCACCGCCACGGGCCTCCAAAGTTTTTTGGGCCCTGGGCAAAGGTCAAAAAAATTCCATTTTACTTTTTGAGAAAATACAAGTATTGAGCTGTTGAATATTTGCAACATCCTAAGGTTTGCAAGCTCTGTTACTAATTTGCTTCACAGTTTGTTGTTTGAGAATAACACCCGGAGACTGCGTGTCCCGCAACGATTGCGCGACACGTAACTGTCATATCGTTTTTTTTCATTTTTTTTATTTTTTTTATTTGTTTGCTCTTTTTTTTTTGGGTTTTAATGCTATCAAAAATAAAATACCGTTGGTATTCGGGGAAAAATTTAAAGAAAACCTTATATATAAATTTGATTGGGTCTCAGGAAACTTTCGAACGCATTTTCAAATAAAATTTGTTTTTGTCCATCTTTCATCTAGTATATGTACTCGGCAATCAAAAAAAGAAACCCCTTTTAACGCGAATAAAATCCCTCATTTTTAGATGAAACTGCTCTCGCCCCCTAAGTTTAAGCTCCCGATTTAAAGTTATTTTAGTTTTTTTGCTCTGTTTTTTTTGTGTATAAATCAGAAAATTTCCCTCCCCAAAATCAGTGCGAAGCCGACCTTCATTTTTATCTACTTTGCGTCGGGAAAAAAATTTCCCGCCAGTCATCACGGTCAAATGCGGGGAATCATCTTTAAAAACACGTTAAACCACAAAGGGGAATTTCCCACCCAAAAAAAAAGGTTTTTCGAAAGTCGGGGCGGGTTGAAATTAAATTTACCATTATCTTTTAAAAAATAAAATACATCTTTCTAAAAAATTTATTTAGGTACAATTCTTACCCAAAAGACGGGAAAGATATTATTATTATGATTAAATGGGGATAAAAATTAAAACATATGAGTAAAGACCAAGCAAGTGGTATCAAAGGGTGGTCACAGACAATTTTTGGGTCTTCTTGCTTCGTGTCCTAGTGCTCATTTAATTATCACCATTATTGAAATTATTGACATATAAAATTTTTGGGGGGAAATTATCTCTTACAATAAATAGTAAAAATAATAAAAACAAAGATTAAAACATTAAAAAAGAATTTATAATTTTCTTATCATCATTTTACTTTTTTAATCGTTATTTTTAAAATTATTGCGTTATATATATGTATATATATATATAAATATAAATATATAATATATTTTAATTTTAATATATATTGTGTGTGTGTGTGTGTGTGTGTGTTTTTTTTTGGGGTTGTGTGTGTGTGTGTGTGTGTGTGTGTGTGTATTTTATTGAAATTATACTACTACTATCAAAAATAATGATAAAAATTTTAATTTAGAAATTTTTTTTGATTATTATCATTTTTAGGGTTTTATCCTTTTTGTAAATATTTTTTTTAAATAATACAAAAAAAATAATAATAATAAAAATAATAATAATAATAAATAAAATAATAATAAATAATAATAATAAAATAAAAATATTGATAATAATATAATAAAAATATTTTATTATTATCATTTTTTAAAATTTAAAAATGATATTATTATCTTATTATTTTACTGTAATTATTCCCATTTTATCAAATTTTAAAATTTAAATAAAATTTTTAAAAAAAAAAAATCTCATTAATCTCTTTTTTTATCATCATTTAGGACCCATGGCTTATTTGGATCCATTTGCTAAATTTTAATCCGGGGGCCATCTAATCTAGGATCCATTGGCTCATCCGCACCCCCGCACACACATATACATCCCATGGAGACGCACACACTACAAAACAAAGGGGAAATTACCCCAAAATGGAATAAATTATGTTTGTGTTTAAATTCTCAAAATTCTATGCTCTCATTTCAACTTTCAAAATTTTCATAATTCTCAAAATTCTCATTTAAATTCCATAAGGTTTAAATTCTCAAAAATGGGCCGAGAAATAGATAATTGATGAACAAGAGAGGGAGAGGGAGAGAGAGGAGAGGGGAGAAGGAGAGAGAGAGGAGAAAAAGAGAGGGAGAGAGAACTGAATGAAAAAGAGCAGAAGGAGGGGGGGGGGGGGGGGGGGGGGGGGGGGGGGGGGGGGGGGGGGGGGGCGGGGGGGGGAGTAACTGATGATCAGAAAAAAGTGCGATTGTTGCGGGGGACAGAACAAATTAGTTGATGAGATACGAAAAGAGAAAATGAGTGAAGACAGGGAGAAAAAATTGAGTAAAGGAAAAAGACAAAAAGAAATTAAATGAGTCACAGAAAAAAAAGGGTAAAAACTCGGTAAGAAAGAGTTGAATTGGGTGAGTGAAGGAGAAAGAGTGACTGAGTAACGGAGAGTGATTCGTGAGAAACAAAGAGAGAGACTAACCAAGTGAGTGAAAGGCAGAGAGAGAATTGCGTGATTGAAAAGCTGATAGTAATTTTTTTAAGAAAAGGGCGGAAAGAAAAAAACTGATGAGACAGAAAGAATGATGATGAGAGAGAGGCATATATAAAAACAGATGGTCATGAAATTAGTCTTGATGAGAGAATAATTGATGTCTCGGAGCTTATTCGTTCTCTTTTCCCTGCAGGGGTCCGGGGCACAGTCGAGGGGAATTGCGGGGGGGGAATCTTAAAGAACAAGCATGCGCTCCTTGCTTGGGGGACCCAGGTCCTCCAGCCTCGTGGGGGAAAAATAACGGCTCGCTTACGATATCGGGAAAAGAAAACTACCCAAAACTGAAAAAATAAAACTAATAAAAAAACCCAGGCCCTTTCATGTTTCTTTAATATGTGGGGAAAAACCCCCAGTTAGGAAAAAAAGGGGGAATTGCTCATTACGGGGGCGGTAATGCGTTCCAGGGTTGGACACTGCGAGTTGCACGAAGGGGGGTTCCTAAACTGCACACACACATCATTCTTTGTTATGGGTTTGGGTGTTTTGGGGAAAAGTCACCTGAGCGAGGCTGATTTCCCCATTTGCGTTACTGGGGCCCGAAGGTCACCGATAGAATACCAGCGAGGGGGCCCGGGCCCACAGCGGCTCACTTTTAACCCGCAGCGCCAAGTCCCGCAGGACACCGCCAACTTTTCAACACGACCGAAACCCTACGCCCCAACCTTGCTTGCTTGCTTGAGATTTCAAATTCTGGTTTCGCCCGGCCCTTTCGTTTTGGCCCCCCTGTGTCACTTTTTATGGCTTTCTCATTTGTTTGTCTGACACTCGGTGTTACCGTGGCGGGGGGTTTGCCAGCGGGCGCCCCTGTGCCGCGGTGTAAGCATCTCGCAAAATCTCTTTACCACCGACGGCTGTTTCTGTGGGCTTTTTTTGGGAATTGCGTGTGCACCAATTCTCCAAGTATGTACCGGGGCGTTCGCTCCCCCAATGCTGCACCCTCCTTCTATGGTTTTTTAATCTGCCTGCACTGAAACCTGGCCATTCTGTGAAAAATGCTTGGGTACCCTGTTCTTTTTTTTCAGAGAGTGCCAGGGGTTCATACCTGGGGCGTCTGAGTACCACGGGCCGAGGGGAATATCTCTTTTTCCTCTCTGTGAAGCTGCGGAGGAAGGATTGGGCCGTCACCGCACTTCCTCCAAAGTAATTTTGGGCTCTGATGTATTATCATGGGATTAGGGCATACCCGGCCGATTTCGGCTAATCGTCAGAAAGCTCATTGCCTCTGTCCTTATATGGTTTGGGGAAATCCAGTTTATGAAAATTTCTTCTCCCTGACAAAAATCCCTGTCTAGTTGCGAGGGTTGTCAGGGGTAGTTTTGTCAGGGGGTGAGTGCTGCTGAAACAGTCGACGGCTCCTTTTGGAGTCTGTGTGTATGACCACTGTCCTTCCCCCACGGACGCGTGGCTCGGTCCAAAATAGCAACGCCTCTGCCTGTGCGGGGAGGCGTTGTCTGTTACCCTCTGGAATTGTGGCACCCCCTTGCTGCGAACCCGGGCCCCTGCATGGGGGTAAAGGGATCGCCGACCCTCCGTGAAATTGTTCTGCCCCCCGGAGGGGGGGGGATGGTTGCAATGACCCTCGGGTTTCTGCCTTTAGGCTGGGCGTAAAAATATTCCTTTTTTTGCTTCCCAGTCTCATGACCGAGACTCTATCGGGTTTGTGCCCACGGCGGAGCTTCGACAAAGTCGGGTGGGGACCCGTGCCTTGGCCTAGGGGTTCTTTGGCTGATCATTTTTAACACCCTGGTTTGGGGGACAGCCAGGAGTTGTTTGCAAACAGCTCGTTATCTTTTTCTAGGCTCTACTTTTTTATGTCTTAGGCTTGTGTTCCGGGGAGCCGGATGACCTTTGATAAAATTGTGCTGCCGTTAGATCAATTCGTGGGGCCAAGGGGAGAAGGTTTGCCTCCCTGGGAGGTTAGGACCTTTGCCCCCTTGGGGGAAACCAAAATTCCCTGGCGGTTTCTTTTTGGACTGCTCCAGTGGGGTCTTTTATTTTCTTTTAAAGCCATCAGAGAGGGAGGCATAGTATACAAGGGGCCTGACACATGTACATGAATGTTTTAGTACTCTATGTCTGGCCCCTAGGGCGTCTTCCACTTTTTGCTCTCATGACAGACATCTTGCCTTTGTTCGGTCCCAATGCGGGCCCCCTTGGGGAAGGAGAGGTCCGGTCTACCCTTTACCCCAAGGTAGAGGTAGTCCTGAACCCACTCCAAGTCCTTCCCTGGTTTTTCAATTTTGGCCTTGAACTCTTTTCTCAAGCATGGATTTGGCTGCGAGATCTTTAGTCCTGTCCTGAAACACTCCTCGGATACCGGTCCAACAACGCTGGCTTTGTTTAGGCATGTGGTCCAGTGGGATATAGCGAGATCGTCTGCATAGGAGAGATCTTGCCCCCACTAGGAGTTTATGTTGAGGATACGGACTTTAAATGGTTAAAAAGGGCTGGCGGAACCCCACCCTGGGGCGTTCCATTTTCTAGTGGCATGTGCTGTGATAGTGCCTTTGGAATTTGCTCTGGCTGTTCTATTCCCTAAAGTAGTCCCTATCCAACCCAAAGCTTACCTCTGATTCCTTTTTGGATCAGGCTCTCCTAAAGGGGAAAGGGGATTCCCAAATTCAAAAGCTTCTCCGGGTCAAGGAATCACCACAGATTGCTCAAAAGCGTGGCTTGCTGTGCGCGTCTCTCCCCCTGGTAAAACCCGGGGAGGGTTCTGTGGGGGCCCCTTTTTCCTCGGGGGGCCGGTTCAGTACCATCCTCTCGCAGTCTTGGCCAACAGCTGGGAAAAGGGAAGGGGCGGTATTTCCCCCGGCTCCTTTGGTTTGGGGTGGGAACTAGGGTACCCCCTTTTCCAGCTCGGGGGGTAGAGTGGAACTTCCCGGACTGTTGATGATCCAGGAATCAGCTCACCTACCCCCCCAGGGGGAAAATGAGGGTACGAGACCCGTCAGCCCGGGGGGCTGTGTTGCAACTGGCTTATATCATCTCTTATTTCCCCTAAAGAAAAAGATAATGTCTGAGTTATCAGGTTCGGCTGCCCTTTCTCGATGTAGCAAGTCTTCTGGTTGAAGGCGTTCTTGTTTTTCCCTCCTTGGGCGGGCAGGTTGTTCTACTCGTTCTCGCAGAAAACTCGAGGGGCCGTCTTTGCCCGACTGGGGTCATGGTGCGTGCATCTCGGGCTGAGCGGCTGTGGCTCGTTTTCCCCGTTGCCATAGCTCTGGAGGGTGGTATGGTGTCAAAGGGATTCCACCTTTCCCAGCCATTTTTTCCTCCTCACTCTGCTGGCTTTTCCCTTTGGGGCATCCCTAACACCCTCCCTTGGGAGGCTGGGTTTGTCGGGTTCTTTGCCTTCAAAAATGTTTTCGGCACATATTTACCCTGTGGTTGACCTCCCTCATCTCGTCATTGAAGTACCGGGCGTCCTTGTGACTCCTAGACCCGGCCCGAGTTTGGGGTAGGGTCATGAGGCTGCCTCATCAATGGCATTTACAACCCTGGTTTGTGCATTTCCCCAATTTTCGCTCTGTGGGGTTCATTGCTTCTCAACGCGGGCCAAAGGCGCTCGGGATGCCTGCCAGTTGGCCTTGTCTGTTTCCATCTTGGTCGGTCGTGGTATTTCGGCTGGGCCCTTCCATGGGGGTTTGTTATGTGCCATATGGTCACTAGTGACGGCCACACAAGCCCCCAAATCCTCCCCAAACCAATCGCAGTGGCCAGGGTGAGGCTAGGACCCCCCCCTCTCACTGCGTTGGCTCCTGCTGTTGGGGAACGATCTCGGGAATTTTCTCAAGTACGTTGGCTATGTATGGCCACCCATCCGGTCCCCCTGCAGGGACCAGATGGGGGTGTCATTGAATCTCCCCCTATGATCACTCGGTCGTGTGCTGCAAAAGGGACATCCGGGCTGATGTCTAAGCTACTACAGTGGGGCCCCGGCTGTACACTTTGTACAATTTCGGGGGCCCAGTTAAATCTCGACGGCAAGAGATTAAACATCTCCACAGTGCGGTGCATCGGCTATTGCGGAGCAGGGTTTTGTTCTTTCCCGGCTCGGGCCTTTTTTCCTGGGAACGGGGCAGCCGTAGACGTATCCCGGAAAAGCGAACAGTTTCCCGCTGATAATGTCTCCTGGACTACGTTCAATGCTCCTTGATCCCTTTTGGGTGGGGATGGCACCCCCTTGGAGAACCCACAGTGTTCCACTGCAGAATACTTAGATGCGTGCCATGATTTTTCAAATTTATGTTACATCAAGACATCGTCGTTTGGGTTTGACGTCGGGTCTGAAAACTCCATTGTAAATCCTCACGCTTGGGGGGTCTCCTTGGGCTTCGGTATCCCGGGCTCCACTGGGGGGTGGACCCTTTTGGGACTCTGACTTGACGTGCCCGGTTTTTTCTCTGGCCAGGCTGTTTCTTGCATTGGCTGCCTTTGCCGGGGCAGGGTCAGTTTCTTCTATTCGGCTTGGGGCCCCTGAATCAGCCTGGCTACTCTCCCTGTGAGGGCATACCCGGGGTTGAAGGGGGGAGGGGATCTCACCTGGGGTGAGGGAGGGTTTGGGCTTTTTTGCCCTCTCCTTCTTTTTCCCCTTTATGCTTGCACAGTCTTTTTTAATGTTGTCATGGCGATCTCACCCTTATCCGCCTCTTCCTTGGTCCTGGACGGATACTGCCACTGCTGTACTACGCAAGATCAGGTCGACTGCCCCCCCTCGTCGGAACTGTCTTCTGGATCTGGGGAGGACCATGTGGTGCTTTTGGAACCCAAATCTTCCTGTGGTTCCTCTGCACTTTTTTACTTGGGGGGAACTCCTATTTGTCGAGATCTCCTTTTTGGGGGCGGGGGGCGCTTCCTTCCCTTAGGAGGTGGGGAAGCCTTTTTTTCGCTTTTGTTCCCCCCCCGACGGGGTGCCTGGGGGGGGCAGGAACAAAGACGGGTCCTTCTTAAAACCTCTTCCCTTTTGGGGGCCGCCTCTTTCCTGACAGAGCAAGCCAGGCTCCAGGCGTGAGCCTTTGGCGCAGTTAGGACACTTGGCTGTTGTGTCCTTCTTATCTTCTTTATATCCCTTGATGCCACCTCGGTGTTGTGTGCCTTCTACAGACCC
This sequence comes from Penaeus monodon, assembly GCF_015228065.2. Lineage (NCBI taxonomy): Eukaryota > Metazoa > Arthropoda > Malacostraca > Decapoda > Penaeidae > Penaeus > Penaeus monodon. Next base: position 14,080 of record NW_023651700.1, read on the forward strand.
ACATTTTGGTTTGGCTGTGCAGTTGCCTGGTGGTGTACTTCGGGGCACTTGAAACCCCCCAGTGGTTCGGCACGTAAGTTCGAAAGTGGAGGCCCCCCAGTTACCCGATCAGGGGTAGAGTTTGGCTACCTTTCATGTCACCAGGATTGCCTGGTTGGAGTCTTTCTCCTTCGACATTCGGAACCCCTCCACCCTTGGGTGTGTGTTATCACCTCCAAAATCGTATGAGACTGAGAAGCCAAGTAGACCATTTTGGGCCCCTTTTTTTCCTCGGATTCAGTGGCGAGGGGCTCACTTTCCTCCCTCTTTTAGCTCCTTTTTTTCCTCGGAAACAAGGGGGGCCTGTTTTTGGGCATGTCTGCCCTGATCTCGCGCAACCCGGATCGACAGCCGGATTTTGCGCTGGCTCCCCAATCCCTCACCATTTGGGTAGGCTTGTCGAAGCCTTCGGATTTGACGGGGACCTTAAATTGGGGGAAACGCCTTGGGGGTTCCAGACTCGCCATCAGAGTCGGTCTGGGCCCGGACTTTCGGTCCCCCCCTTTCGGTTTTGGGGCCCAGTTTTTTTCGGCTGGTTCAGCGGGTCTCCTGTTCGTCAGTGGGTCATCTGAGGGGGGCTAAAGGGGCCCTTTCCGGGTCTGGGTGCGGGCCTGGAGGGGCCAGCCGAAAGTCCATCTTTTTACGTCTGGTGGAGGACTTTTTTTTACATGCTTTTTCTGTCTTGTCCCCTCTTGGGAGCAGGCATGACAGTTCATCCTTGCTTTTGGGTTTTTCTTTTGCCACCCGGGGGCACGTAAAAGGGTTCAGATATTAAAAATAATTTATATAACTATAATTATTATATAAAATATATATATATATATTATATGTATATATATATAAAATTAAAATATATATAAGAGAGGAGAGAGAGATGCTGTATATCTCACTTTTTTCTCTATCTGGTTTTCTTTTTCAAAATAATTATATATATATATATTTATATATATATAATATATAATGTATTATATCATTACATATTTATAAAAAAAATCACAATAGGGGATATAAAGTTCATGATGATTGACAAAAATTATATTACATAAAAACATACTACATACATATATATATATATATTATATTATTATATTGTGTGTGTGTGTGTTTGTGTGTGTGTGTGTGTGGTGTGTATTTATGTATTTATATACATATTTGTCAATCTATCTATAGTATACTGTATATAGCTATGTGTGCATATGTAATTTTGTAAATAAGTATATGTATATATATACATATATATTATATATTTATATATAATTATATATATATAATTATTTATAAGAGAGAAGAGAGAGAAGAGAGAAGAGGAGAGAACAGATAGAGGAAAAGTGAGATATACATGCATATCTCTTCCCCTCTCTCTCCTCCTCTATATATTATTATTGAATATATATATATATATTATATATTATATATATATTAAAAATGTATTATATATATAATATATAATTTTATATATATTATATATATTAAATTTTATAGTTCATATATATCCCAATATAACCATTTATATATAATATATTATACTTAAAAATTATATGTTATATATAATATATAAAATATATATATTATATATTATATATAATTATATATATATTGTTGTGTGTGTGTGTGTGTGTGTGATGTAGTATACCATATATATACTATATTATTGGTTACGTTCTTTGCTAAACAAGTCTACCTTTTTGATTTTAGGTTTGGGTTTGCTTTAACTTAGTTTAGGTTGATTTGGTCGGGTTTTAATTGGTTTAGATTAGGTTAAGGGTTTGTTTTTGGTTAGGGTTTTGGTTAGGGGTTGGTTTTGGTTAGATTAGGTTTAGGTGTAGGTTGCTTTTGGTTACTTTAGGTTTTTAAGTTAGGTAGGTTTTGGGTTTGGTTTAAAATTGGTTTGGTTAGGTAAAGGGTTTGGTTTGGGGTTTGGTTTAATTTGGTTTAGGGTTTGGTTAGGTTTGGGAGGGGAGCTTTAGGTTAGCTTAGGGAAGGTTTAGGTTAAAATTTGGTTAGGTTAGGTTAGGTTTTGGTGTAGTTTAGGGGAGGTTAGGTTTAGGTTAGGCTAGGTTAGGCTGGGGTTTTAAATTTGGTTTGGTTGGTTAGGTTAGATTTGGTTTAGGTTAGGTTTAAATTTAGGTTTTTGGTTAGGCTAGGTTTTGTTTTGGTTAGGTTAGGTTAGGTTTACTTTTTGTTAGCTTTGGTTAGTTTAGGTTTTGTTTAGGTTATGTTTTTGGGTTGGTTTGTTTGGGGAAGGTTTAGGGTTAGCTTTTGGTTTGGTTAGGTTTGGTTTTGTTTGGTTTAGGTTAGGTTTGGGTTTGGTTTAGGTTACTTTTGGGTAGTTTAGGTTGGTTTAGGGTTTGGTTTATTTGGTTTTGGTTAGGTTTTGGGTTGGTTAGGTTTAGGTTTTTGGTTGGTTAAGTAGCGTTAGGTTTTGGGTGGTTTTAAACTTAGGATTAGGTTAGATTTTTGTTAGGTTTTTTGTTAGGTTTAGATTAGGTTTTGTTTGGTTTAGGTTTGGTTAGGTTGGGGGTTTGGTAGCTTTAGGGTTTTGGGGGTAGGTTGTTTAGGGTTTGCTTTAGGTAAGCTTAGGTTGGTTTAGGTTGGGTTTGGGTTTTTGTTAGGTTAAAGGTTTAAATTTTGGTTAGGTTTAGGTTAGGTTTAGATTAGGTTAAGGTTAGTTTAGGTTAGGTTGGTTTAGGGGTTTTTTAGCTTTTGGGTTTCATTGGTAAAGGGTTTTGGTTAGGTTTTGGTTTGGATTTGGTTTGGTTTAGGTTGATTTAGATTGTTTTTGGTTTAGGTTGGTTTAGGTAGGTTATTTTTGGTTTAGGGTTTTGGTTTGGTTTGGGTTTGGTTAGGTTAGGTTAGGTTATGTTTGTTTTGTTTTAGGGTTTAGCTTTAGGTTAGGTTAGGTTAGGTTTGTTTTTTGGTTTTGGGTTTGTTAGGTTAGTTAGCTTTAGGGTTTGCTTTGGGGAGGTTTAGGTTAGGTTAGGTTTAGTTTAGGTTTTGGTTTTGGTTTTGCTTGGTTAGGTTTTGGTTTTAGATTGGTTAAATAGCGTTAGGTTAGGCCGGGGGAGTTTAGTGGATTACGTTAAGATACATTTCGTTAAAAAATAGCCCCCAAACACATACATACGAACGCTGAGACACACACTAAAAATACATTACATACATATACATTCATTATATTACTTATATCATCCTTAGATACATATACTATATATACAATCTATACATAATATAAAATATATTACATATAATATATATACATATATTAAAACTATTATACATATATATACAAATATATACATTGTATACAATTATATACTACCCTACTATATATACATACATTTATGTATTATAGATACAACACAACACATATGTTATATGTATATAAAAATATATATTATATTATGTATATATTATAATATATAATGTATGTAGAATATAAATTAAAATAAAAATGATCTATAAAACATATACATAATGTAATATATCATTATATATATTATATATATATTATTAATTGTGTGTGTGTGTGTGTGTGTGTGTGTGTGTGTCGTGTGTTGTGTGTGTTGTGTGTGCGTGTGTTGTAATTTTATATAATATATATATATATTACATCTACATATTATTAAAATATAAAAAATACTATATCATATATATATATGTATATATAAATATAAAAAAGTGTATAATGTATTTTTTTTGTGTTGTCTCTATGGGGTTTGTGATATGTGTTTTTGGGGGCTATCCTTTTAAAGAAAAATCTTAACGTAATCTAACCAAAATCCACCGAACCTAACCTAACGCTACTTAACCTAACCTAAACCCAAAACCCCAAACCCAACCTAAACCTAACCTAACCTAACCTAAAACCCAACTAAAAATAAACCCAACCTAAACTAAGCCAACCAAAAACCCAAACCAACTAACCTAAACCTAAATTTAACCTAACCTAAAGCTAAACAAAACTAACCTAACCTAACCTACCCCAACCAAAACAACCAAAAACCCAACCTTAAACCCAACCTAAACCTAATCTAAACCTAACCTAAACCCAAACCTAACTACCCTAAACCCACCTAAACTGCCCTGAACAAATAATCCCAAATTAAACCCAAACCTAACCGAACCCAAACCCAACCCTTTAACCCAACCTAAACCTTAACCAACCTAAAACCTAACCTAAAGCTAATCTAACCTAAATTAACCTAAACCTAAACCCACCCTAACCCAAACCCAACCTAAACCCAACATAACCCAACCTAACTTAAATAACCTAACCCAACCAAAACCCAAATTTACTAACCTAACCCAAAACCCAACCTAAACCCAAAACCCAGACCCAACCTAACTTACCCAAGCTAACCTAAACCTAACCTAAACCTAAACCCAAAACCAACCCAAACGAACCTAAACCTAACTTAAACCCCAACCTAACCCAAAACCTAACCCAAAGGTAGCCTTGCTTTTTGAAACGAAAAGAACCAATAATATATATATATATATTATTATAATTAAAATAATAAATGTGTGTGTGTGTGGTTTTGTGTTTTTGTGTGTGGTGTGTGTATAATCCCTTCCCCACACACACCACACCAATTAAAATATATTTTATATATATAAACAAAAATTCATATATGTAGTGTATATATATGTTATATATGTATATATATGTTTCATATATAATATATATATATATATTAATAATATATATAACATATTCATTATATCTTACTTTTCTCTCTGTATGTTCCCCCCTCTCTCAATTTATATATATATGTATATATATATATATACATATTTACAAAAAAACAATCACCATAGCTATATACTATAGATAGTTGACAAATATGTATATAAATACCCCAAAAAAAATTATATATATTTATATTATTAAAATATATAATATATATAATATAATATAATAATTATATATATATATATATTATATATATATATATATATATATATATTTATATATATATAGAATATTTATATATATATATATATATATATATATATAATATATATATTATATATAAATATATTATATATATAAAATATTTTTTATATAATTTTTATTTTATATATATATTATTTATATATTTTTAATATATATATATTTTATTAATTATATATTAAAATTTTAAAAACCCTAAGAAAAAAAAGTAAAATTAGCATTATGTATTTTTAATATTATATATTATATTAATATATATTTTAAATTAAAAAATTTCAAAAAAATAATATATGAAAAAATATATATTTTATATAATTATATATATTTTTTTTTGGTTTTTAATTTTTATACAAAAAAAAAAACAAAAAAAAATTTATAAATATATATATATATTTTTTTTTTTTGGTTGTTACCCAAAACAACAACCTTTTTATTTTATTAGGGTTTTTTATTATTTTTTCGTTTAGGGTTTGGTTTGGTTTTTAGAAGGTTTTTAGGTTTAGGTTTTAGGTTGGTTTTTTAGGTTTAGGTTAGGTTTAGGTTGTTGGTTAGTTTGGTTTGTTTTAGAATTTAGGTTTTTTAGGTTAGGTTTAGTTATTTTTTAGTTTTGGGTTTGGTTTTGTTAGGTTAGGTTGTTTGGTTTTTTAGGTTAGTTAGTTTTTGGTTTAGGTTTTTAATTAGGTTTTTGGTTGTTTTTAGTTTTTGGGTTTGGTTTTTGGGTTAGGTTGGTTAGGTTTTTATTTAGTTCTTTTGGTAGGTTAAAATTGGTTTTTTAGGTTTAGGAGGTTTTGGGTTGGGTTTTTTGGTTAGGTTAGTTTAGGTTAGGTTTAGTTAGGTTTTGGTTTTGGGTTTTTGTTTTGGGTTTGGTTAGGTTGGGTTTGGTTAAATGGTTAGGTTAGGTTTTGGAGTTTTTGGGTTTGTTAAAATTTTTTTGTTAAAAAATAGGTTTTGGAGGCTAAATTAATTTAACCTTTTTATTTTATTATAAATTTTTTAAAGGTTAGTTATTTTATTTTTATATACATAGGGGGGATGTTAATTTATAAATATATTTTAAACAAACCCACACAAACACAACCACACCCAAACAAACACAAAAAACCAAACACAACCCAATATATATTATTATTAATTATATTTTTTAAAATATAAAATTTAAAATGTTTTATAATTATTTTTTATATATACAAACACAATTTTTTCAAAAAAAAAACCAAAAAATAAAAAAAACAAAACAATTTTTTTATTAGATATATAAATATATATTATGTATATATATATTTTATGTTAAATTTTTTAAAAGATTAAAATTTTATATATATTTATATATTATCATTATAATATATTATTTTATAATTTATATATTATAATTATTATAATTGTTTGTTTATGGGATGATATATATAATATATATTATTAATTATGTATGTATTTTAGTTTGTTCTATGGGGTTTATTATGTTTTTTATTTTTTAACAAATGTATTTAAGTATTTATAATAAGTAATAAGTATTTAATAAATTTAAAATAAACCCAATAAAAATAAAAAATAAATAATAACCTAATATCCCAAACCTAAAATAATCTAAAATTTTAAAAAAAATAAACCCAACCCCCCATAAACTAACCAAAAAAAAAACTAAAAATCCTAAAATAACCCAATCCCAAACCCAAACCCAAACCTAACTAACCTAACCAACCTAAACCCAACCTAAAAAACTAAACAACCCCAAACTACCTAACTAACCCAAACTAACCAACCTTTAAACCCAACCTAACAAATTAAACCCAACCTTTAAAACCCAACCTAAACCCCAACCTAAACCCCTAACTAATAAAGCAAAAACCTAAACCTAACCTAAATAAACCCAACCTACCTAACAAAACCTAACCTTAACCTAAACTTTAACCTTAACCCAAACCCAAAACCCAACCCAACCTAAACCAACCAAGCCTTACTAAACTAACCTAAAAACCTAACCTAAAACCCAAACCCAAACTAAAACCCAACCTAAACTAACCTAAACCCAACCAAACCTAAAAAAACCTAAACCCAAACCAACCTAACCTACCCCAACTAACCTAAACCTACCTAACCCAAACCCAAACTTTAACTAAACTAAACCCAACCCAAAATAAAGCTAACCCAAAACCTTCCTAACTAAAACCTAAACTAACCTAAACTAACTAAAAATAACAAACTAACTAAACTAACCTAAATCCTAACCTAAACCAGCCCAAACCCAACCTAACCCTTTAAACCCAACCCAAACCAAAAAACCCAACCTAACCTAAACCTAACAAACCCCTAACCCAACCTAACCTAAAAACCAAACCCTAAACTACCCTAACCCAAAACCCAAACCAACCTAAACCAACCTAACCCCAAACCAAACTAACCTACCTAAACCCAAATTTCCTAACCTAAAACCCAAATTAACCTAAACCCAAAAACCTAATTAAAACCCAACCTAAAACTAACCAAATCTAAACCCAAAAAAACCCAACCTAAACCTAACCTAACCTAAAACTTACCCTTTTACAAAATAACTACCTAAATTAATGTAATTAAGGTTTAAATACACCAAACCCAACCCAACCAACATTAATAAAATAATTAATAATAAATTTTTAAATAATAAATTAACTTAAATTTTTAATTTTATTTTTTAAAATTAATTTAATTAAGGTAATAATTTCATATTAATAATAATAATAAATAATAAAATAATTATAATTTTAATAATTAAATATTTTAAATTTTAATAAATAATTAAAGAAAATAATAAAAAAAAGGAGAGAGAAAGTACGTAACTATTTTTTTTTTTTTTTTTCTCTTCCCCCCCCCCCCCATATATTATTATATATATATATATATATTATAAAAATATATTATATATTATATATAATATACTTTTAAATTAAAATGAAATATATTCAATATATATAATGTTTAAAATATGTATAAAATAAAAATTAAAAAAAAAAAAAACCCAAAAAAAATTATTATAATTATATTTTAATAATAATTTTTATTTTTTATTTTTTAAAATATATATTTTTTTATATATATATTTTTATATATTTTTAATTTTTTATATTATATTATATATATATAAAAAGGAAAAAAAAATATATTTAATTATTTTTTGGGGCCTAAAAAAAAAATTCTTCTCTCTCTCTCTCTCTCTCTTTTTTTTATATAATATAATATAAAATAATATATATATATTTATATATATATATAATATATAATTATAATATATTTTATTAAAAATTAACGGCCCCCTGGGGAAAAGAAAACCCCCCAAAAAAGGGTGACATTATGTAAAATTAAAACAAAAACAACAAACACCCCACCCAACCCACAAACCCCTTTTTTAAAAAAATTAATAATGAATGATGAAAAAAGGAAATAACCCAGCCAACCCTTCCCCCCCGGAAACAAAACTGGGCCAAGATTTTTAAAATTTGAATTAATGTAAATAACTTGAAATTAAAATTATAAAAAATTTATTTTGGGAGACAGATGATAATGAAAATCGACCCTTTTTTTCCTCAAAAAAAATAAAAAAAAAGGTCTGATATAAAAAAAATTCTATTTTTATTTATAATGTTAAAGTAAATAAAATCTGGAGGCTTCCCCTGTCGGGAGAAACCCCAACCAGGCAAGTCCCCGGTGCCATGAAAAGGAAAAACCCCCGTCAAAAAAGGGTTCCTCCACAGAATCGGGCCAACCCCTGGGGTTTTTTGTGCCTCCCACCAGGCCGCACCCAGCCAAAAGTTTTCTGAGCACCCCCAACCCAGGGTTTATCAAAGGAAAAAAAGTAAAAGCCAACAGCCGTGCCCCAAAGCCCAAAGGCCCGCCGACCGTTCCGGCGGAGGCCCCTCAAAGGGGAGGTTCTAAAACCCAGCTTTTTTCCGCCCCCCCAGGCCCCGTCAAACCGAAAAAGGGTTCCCCACTCCTAAAAGGGAAGCTTTCCCCCCGCCCCCAATCCCGCAAAAAGGGTTCCCCGAAAACAAAGGGAGAAACCCAAAATTTTCCCCCACCCTGGGTTTCCCAGAACCAAAAGCTTAGGGGGGAAGTACCTCTCCGGGGCCCCTGGATACCCCAGGAAAAAAGAGGGGAAAGGATGGTGCCTAAAAATTCCCCTTCCAAACTAAAGGGGGGGGAGGGGAAAAACCCCTCCCCCCCACCCCGGTCGAGCTTCCCATTCAAGGGAGCCCCCACCCGGCAAACCTGCCAGGGGTTTGCCCAAAACTCAAAAAGACCCCGGGAAGGCCACCAATACGAACACCGGCCAAAAAAACCCGGTCGTCAGAGTACCCAAAAGGGTCTCACCCCCCAAACCAGGGTGCTGAAACCAAGGGAAAACCCAAGGGGGTTCACAAGGTTTAAGAGATGAAACCAGCCTGTTAACTCGCAAGGAGCAAACAAACGCTGGAAAAAACCCTTGGGTTCTCCTCAAGGATGCCCCTCCCGCAAAGGGTCAAGGAGTTACATCGTCTGCCCAGGCAATTTTCGGGGGGGGGACCAAAAAAAAAAACCCCGACTTTCCTAAAAAAGGAAGAAGCCTCCCCCCCCGAAAACCGGCAGGGGTTTTGACCCTTTGGGAGTTCCCCCCAAGTCAAGTGCAGGGCCAAGAGTTTAAAACACCAATGTCCCTCCCAGACCGGTGTCTAGGGGGGACTTCAAAACCCCAACCCCTCCCGGTCCCCCAGGGCACCGGGGGGGGCGGGGCATCAAAGGAACGCTTTAACTTAACGCTTCCCCAACCCAAAAGGGAAGGAGAAAGGGGGGGCCAATCACCCTCCCTCCCTCAAACCGGTTTGAGGGCCTCCCCTTTCACTTCAACCCCAGGTATGGGCCCTCCGAAATACCACGACAATCAAAGGAAAAAAAAAAAAGGCCCCCCAAAGGCAGGCACCAAGCCCGGCCGCCTGGGCAGAAAAAGACGAAAAGTGGAAGGTCAAAAACTTTAAACCAAAGGACTCCCCCCCCAAAATGGGCGGGTAAAGGGGGGACTTTTAAACAGTGAGGGGGGTCCCACAGGGAAAAAAAGTTCCAAAAAATTTTTGGGCAAAGAACCCCCACAATGCCCCCCTAAGGGAACTTTAATAAGAAACTGGCCCCAATAAGGGGAATTTGCTGGAATGGGGTTTCCTTTGGGTCACATCCCCCCCAATAGGCATCAGGAGCCCCACCCTCAGCCCCGAGGAGACCCTAAACAAGGAAAAACTTTTCGTTCTCCGGACATCAAAAACCCTTCCAGCCGAATGGGGAAAAAACAAGACCCTCAACCCAAAAACTTTCTCCCAAAAAGGGCACGAATGAAAACCGCATTTTTTTAGGTTGAATCTTGCCGTCAACCACCCCGGCCTGAATTGTACCCCCCTTTCCCGCCCAAATGTAGGGGGCTTGCATTCCGTGCTCTCAAAAAAAGCGGGAGTTTATTCCCCAAAAGGGGGGGGGAAAAAAGGGCCGGGAAGACCCCCACCTTCCCCCGGCCCCTCAGGGAGGAAAAAAGGGCCCCCCTGAAAAGGGCCCCCCAAAAAACCCCCTACTTCCCCGGGGATGGCCCCCACAGCAAGCCACGCTTTGAGAGGGGTTCCTTGACCTAGGGGGGGGGGGGGGTTTTTTGAAATTTGGAAGTCCTTGCCATTAGGCCTATAAAAAACAAAAACCCTTCTTTGGTAGGGGCCAGGAAAAAAACCAGACAAATTCCAAGGGATTTGGAAACAGAAAGGGCCAATGGGGTTCCAGCCCCCCTTTTTTAAACAATGCCACCAACAAAATTGTGGGGAAAATTTTTACAACATCTGTATCATTATGGACCCACTGCCCAAAAAAACCCAGCTTTTGGGGCCCGGTTCCCCGAGGTTCAAAGGACGCTTGACCTCCATGGCCGGAGGAAAGGGCCAACAAAAAAGGGAAAAAAAATTGGGGGGGCGGGGAAAAAATTCTTGGGGAAAAGGAAGACGACCCTCCCTTCCAAGGGGAACCCGTTAAACAAAGGAAACTGCCCAAAACAAAAAGGAAAAGGGAAGGGAAAAGGTCTGAATTTTTAATCTTCGGCCCAAAACACCCCCTCGCCCATTTGGGTTTAAGGTTAAAACCCGGGGCACCAAAAAGGCCCCTCAGGGGCCCCCGGTGGGGAAAACCCAACCCCCAGTGGGGGCAACCCCCTTTGGCCCCCGAAATTTCTCGGCAGACAATTAACAAACACCGCCCCCGGCCGAAATAAAAAGGCAGACGCCTAAAAAAAACCGGAAAAACTTGGGGTTTTCCCCCAAAGGGGGAAAGGGCCAAAAAACCGCACCGGGGGGAAATCCCCCCAACCTACTTTTCCCCCGGGGGAAAAATAAGAGTTTCCTATAAAAGCAAAAAAATGAAAAACGCCTCGGCGCCCAGGGTCTTGAACCCCTCACCCCCCGGGGGGCGTTTAAGGTGGGCTGATCCCCTTTCCCACATCGGGGCCCCTTCCAGCAAGGGGCCCTACCATAGGGGCCCACCCTCCAAGGCGGGAAGTTGCTATTATGGGGCTGGCCACGCTCCCGGGGGGAAGGAAATGGGAACCACGATAAAGGACCCCCCGACACCCCCCACTGTCCCTCCTGACAACCCCGCACATGCCAAAAGGGCGCTTGAAGAATCTTGGATTCCAACCTTTGGTCGAGGAAGCTTCGAAATTGTGGCCGGGGTCCCCCTTCCCCTTTCAAGAGCCGAAAATTTTTTAAAAGGACTCGGAACCCCCCTTGGCTTGGGGGAAGGAACCCCCCCCACTTTAAGGGAAGGAGAACCCCTCATCAAAAAAACAAGGTCCAACTTTCACAAGCCATTTCCACTTAGAAATACAACCCAAGGGAGGGTTACTCCAGCCAAGCCCCTTTTTAAGAAATTTAAGTTCCCGACGCCCAAACCAAAGCCTCTGTGGTAAGGAATATCTCTAGCGGGACGGGCCGCTAAACCCCCCCACGGAACACCTTCAGCAAAAAAATGAGCGCCTAAAATGAACAGGGGCCCAAAGGAAAGGCCCGGGGGAAACCAAATTTCCAAAACTCGCAACAAAAAGGTTTGGGGGAGGGTTTCGGTCGGGGTTTAAAATTGGGGGTCCGGCACTTCCTTTGGGGGAAAGGGTGCGGGCCCCCCTCGCGGATTTTTACTTTCCCTTGCCAAAAAGCAAAGGGGCGTCGTCTTCAGGTGGAAAACCCCCAAACCCAACAAGATTGATTTTTGGCCAGTTGAAACCCTCCTTCGTGCAAAAAAAAAAAAAAAAAAAAAAAAAAAAAAAAAAAAAAAAAAAAAAAAAAAAAAAAAAAAAAAAAAAAAAAAAAAAAAAAAAAAAAAAAAAAAAAAAAAAAAAAAAAAAAAAAAAAAAAAAAAAAAAAAAATCTGAGGAGTGTCCAACCATGGGGAACGCATTTTTTCCCGCCCCGTAATGAGCAATTCCCCCCTTTTTCCTAAACCGGGCTGTTTTGCCCCACATCATTAACGAAACATGAAGGTCTCTGGATTTATTTATTAGTTTTATTCTTTCAGTTTTGGGTAGTTTTCTTTCCTGATATCGTAAGCGAGCCAGTTATTTCCTCCACGAGGCATGGAGAGCACCTGAGTGTCCCCTAAGCAAGGAGTCGCACTGCTTGTTCTTGGAAGCATTCCCGCCCCGCAATTCCGCTCGTACTGTGCCCATGGACACTGCAGGGAAAACGATGAACGAATAAGCTCCGAGACACTCAATTATTCTCTCACTCACTAGACTAATTTCACTGACCATCTGTTTCTTATATATGCTCTCTCTCTCAGTCATCTATTCTCTCTCTGTCTCACTCAGTTTTTCTCTTTCCGCCCTTTGCTTAAAATATTACTATCAGCTTCTCAATCACGCAATTACTCTCTCTGCCTTTCACTCACTTGGTTAGTCTCTCTCTTTGTTTCTCACTGAATCACTCTCCGTTACTCAGTCACTCTCTCTCTCTCTCTCACTCACCCAATTACACACTCTTTCTCTTACTCGAGTTATTACCCTTTTTCTCTGTGACTCATTCAATTTCTTTTTTGTCTTATTTCTCATTCACTCAATTTCTTTCTCTTCCTGTCTCTCACTCATTTTCTCTTTCTCTGTATCTCACTCAACTACATTCGTTCTGTCCCACGCAATCAATCGCACTTTCTCTGACTCACTCAGTTACTCCCCTCCCGCGCCCCCCCACCCCCCCTCTCTCCCTTCCTTCTCATTCTCATCTCTCTCCCTTCTCGTCTCTCTCTCTCATCTCGTTCCTCTCCTCTCTCCTCTTCTCTAAAATTTGCTCTCTCTCTCTCCTTCTCCATCAGTCCTCTCTCTTCTCTCTTCCCCTCTCCTCTTCCCCCTCCTCTCTCTTGTTTTCACTCAACTTCATCTATTTCTCAGGCCCATTTCTGGAGATTGAAACCTTATGAGAATTGAAATGAGAATTATGAGAATTATGAAAATTATGAAAGTTGAAATGAGAGTCATAAGAATTATGAGAATTGAAACACAAACATAATTCATTCCATTTAGGGATAATTCTCCCTTCGTTTAGTATGTGTGTGCGTCTCCATGGGTATGTATATGTGTGTGCGTGGGGTGCGGATGAGCCAATGGATCCTAGATTATAGATGAGCCCATGGATTAAAGTTGAGCAAATGGATCCTAAATAAGCCAATGGATCCTAAATGATGATAAAAATGAGATTAATGAGATTTTTTTTTTTTATAAAATTGCTATTTAAATTATAAATTTGATAATAATGGGAATAATTACAATAATAATAATAATGATAATAATATCATTATTAATTATAATAATAATGATAATAATAATAATATTGTTATTATTATTATTATCAATATTTTATTATTATTATTATTATTTTATTATTATTATTATTATTATTATTATTACTATTATTTTTGTATTATTACAAAAATATATATTACAAATGTGATAATAACCATAATAATGATAATAATAATCAAATTACTAATTACATTATTATCATTATTATTGTTAGTAGTAGTATAATTGCAATATAAATACACACACACACACACACACACACACACACACACACACACACACACACACACACACACACACACACATATATATATATATATATATATATATATATTTATATTTATATATATATATACATATATATAACTGCAATAATTTCAATAATAACGATAAAATGTAAAATGATGATAAGAATAATTATTATAATATCGTTATTATTGTTATAATCTTTGTTATTATTATTACTATTATATTGATATTATGATAAATTACCCCCAAAATTATATATGTCAATAATTAATAATGGTGATAATGAAATGAGCACTGGGAACAAGCAAAAATGAAAAAAAATTCGTCTGTGACCACCCTTTGTATCCCTCCTTGCTTGGTCTTTATCTATTTTAAATTTATGTTCCCCCATTTAATTCATATATAATATATATCTTACCTCTTTAGCTGGTAAGATATTAGTCCCAAAATAATTTTAGAAAGTGAATTTTATTTTCTTAGAAAGAAATGGAAAAATTTCAAGTTTCAACCACCTCCGACTTTCGAACCATTTTTTTTGGAAGGAATCCCCCTTCGTGGTTTAACGCTGTTTTAATGATGTTTTCCCCGTCGCATTTGACTCGTTGATGACGGCGGAACTTTTATTCCTCGACGGCAAAGTAGAAAAAATAGGAAGATCGGCTTCGCACTGTTTTTTTTGGGAGGAATTTGCATGATTTATACACAAAAAAACAGAGCAAAACACTAAAAAATTTTAAATGGGGTTAGCTTAAACTCTAGGGGGACGAGAGCCAGTTTCATCTATAAAATACGGTATTCTATTCTGCGTTTAAAATCGGGGATTCTTTTTGCCTGATTAGGGGTACATATCACAATAAATGTTGGAAAAAGAAATTTTTTTTTATAAAAATGCGTTCGAAAGTTTCCTGTTTGACCGAATAAAATTTTTAATAAAGGTTTTTTTTAAATTGTTCCTCGAATACCAAGGGTATTTCTTTTTATGATACTTAACCAAAAATAAAAAGAAACAAAAAAAAAAAAGTAAAAAAAAATGAAAAAAGCGATTTTGACAGTTACTGTCGCGCAATCGTTGCGGCACACGCAGTCCCCCGGGGATGTTATTCTCAAAAAACAAACTGGAATGAATTTAGAAGAGCTTGAAAACCTTGTGATGATTGTAAAATATTGCAACACCCAAATACTTGACTTTCAAAAATGAAAGTGGTTTTTTATTGCCTTTCCCCCAGGCCAAAACTGGGAGGCCGTGGGGGTGCTTCATGCCGCGCCTTAAAAACTTGCCCGTCCGAGGGAACTACGGAACTTTACCCGTTTTCGTCGCGCGCTGGCCGCACACCCGACATTCAACGCGGTCGTTTGAAAGGGCCCAATCGAAATATTTTTTTTTTTAATATTGCCTGTATTTGGCCCAAATTTAGAAGTAAGGCTTTTTATTGCATGAATTTTTTATTACTTAAAAAATACTTCCTAAATATATATGACTTTTTCCCGGGTTCTCGTTATAAAAAAGTTAATTGTAAAAACCTTTATCGTCGTGCCTCCGTTATACCTTCGCCAAAATACGTCGACCTCATCGAGGTAGTTTTCCAGGGCAGATATATTTCCTGTTTTGTAAAATTTTTGCCGGTTTTTAAATATAATTTTCTTCACCGTCAACTTATCAACACAAAGGGACACACCTGACTTTTTTTCGTCGAGGGCGGGATTTCCCAAAAAACGAATTTTTATTGGTCAAAAACTCTGCTCTTTTCTAAAGTTTTCGTTGGCTAGAATTTGTCGCTGTTTGTAACAGCATTAAGCAAGCTGTCTAATTGGGCGTTTTCATTTTCCTTGGGTTTTTAGTGTTTCAGACTAATCTTTATTATCACCATTTCAAATGTTTTGTGTCGTTACACGGGGGAAAACAGGGGATTTTTATTCTAATCGTAAAAACACATTATTATTGTTTTAATGCGTGTAAAAAATTAGGTAATTTAATCTTTCCTAATTTTCTTCGCTCTCGGAAAGCTTCCTCGTCAGAGGAAATGGGGGGTGGGGGGCTGTACTCGCTCGGGGGCCCCCCTTGCGGCGGGGACAATTCAGCCCTTGCAAAAAAAAAACATGAAAAAGGAGTTTTCATGCTCCTTTTGAAAAAATATCGAGCCAGGTTTGTGCGATGTATTGACTTCTAAAACCGGCCGCTTTCCCCCTCCTTTTCATCTCTCCACAATCTTCAATATTTTGTGTGTGTATTTGTGGGTCGTGTGGTCTACAAATTTTCAGAAAGATTTAAACTCCGATGTTTGAAACCCGATGTTGTAGGTTACGGTAGCGCCCCTCCTCACTGTATATCACACGGTTTGGTTTTAATATTTCTTTAATTTGGTATGGCGTGTCGGACTGCGGTCGTACCAACTGGCCCCAAAAAATTTCTTTTTTTGTCACACGCTCAAAACCCCAAAAACCCCACCTGGGTCAACTGTCTGCCTCTATTTTATTTTCGGCGCACGAGCAGCGTCTCGTCGATCTCAACTATTAACCGCACCCCCTATTGAATTTTGGTTTTTTAACCAATTTTCGGTTCTTTAGAACAAAAAATCCTCCAATCTACCTAGTTGGCTTTGAATACTAAAACTTTCATAAATTTTTGCATGTCCCATGTTTTTTCACCAAAGATTAAAAAACAAAACTATCTTAAAAGGTTTTCCAAGTGTCCCCTGCAGAAACGGCCTGTGTAAACGCTGTCAGAAAACGCAAATTTTCGCCCTTTTTTCTTTTCGATTTTTTTCATCTGCCCAATACCACATTTCGTCTTCCGGTTTTGCAAGGGAATTGCAATGTGGGGAGTTTACCCCTTTGAAAACACCGTGTGCTCTCAGGAATTCATAGCGTTATCATTTTTTTTTAAAATATCAATATAACTCTATAATAATCGGATCGCAACCTACGCACCTGCGTTCCCGTTTTAGCAAGATTCGTACATTTGCTTTTTCCCTTCCCCTATACTACTGTGCACAAATGGTGGCAGTGATTGGTTTTTATATTTCCTGAAAACTTTGGCTCTCGTGACAAATTTCACGGTAGGTGGTGTACAATGAATTTTTAAAAAGTTTGTGGCACTTCGGCGGTGACATTTTGGTTTTGAAAAAAAGCGCGCAATTTTTTCAGTCCCTTTTGCCCGTAATTTGAACCAGACACATCGATTTGCGCGATATGATATTTAAACTTACTGAAAAAACTCGTATTATGATGGGATTACTCTTGCATTTTCCAAATTATTTTAGGGAGAAAAAAAATCACCTTTTGTAATATGTTTTTGAATTATCTACTTTCGAAATGAAAATATTCAAAAATTGCAAAAAAACGGCTCATTTTTTTGTTTACAAAAGTTAGAAAGGGTATGGATGGCGATTTTTTTAAAAATTTTAGATATTTTTTTTATTTGGGGGTTGTGACACTTGCGTGTCCAATAAATTCGTTATTTTTGAGTTTTCGATGGAAATACATAGAAGATAATTTCTTAGATTTATTTGCTCTATCATTTGCTATATTATTTTCCGTTTTAAAACGGCTATCAAAAAAAATTTACCTATACAAGATAAAACTTTTTTTTTACTATTTTTTTATTAAAATGCTTTTACGTTTTTCATTATTCCTAAATAAAGGGAAAAAATGTAAAAAATGCGAGTTTACCCCCAAATTAGTTTCTTTGTTTCCCCCCAAGGGAAACTCTTTAAATTTAAAGGGGACGCATTATATTTCACGGTTGCTTATTATGTTAAAGGGTTTTATAATGGATTTTAATGAAAAAACAAAATGTATTAATTTTTTTTTCTGGAGAAACTCATTTAATTCCCGGGTTTTTGCAGTATGATTAAGACGAACCCTATACTTGTAATATTTACCTGAGTAAACGTTAAAGTGTTTTTTAGGGCATGGGGGGTTTAGCACTGGCCTCCGGGTTTTATACCCCGGGGATTTTTTAATTCAATGAGGCATTGCATTATTTCCCTCTTTAAATTTCATACTAATCATATATATTTATTATATATATATATATAATTATAATATTATTATATATTATAAATATATATACATATAATATATATTATATATATATATATATAATATATATATATGTTTAATATATAATATATATATATATATATTTATATATAAAAATATTTTATTTTTATATATATAAAACATACACACACACACACACACACACACACACCACAAAACACACACACCATACACACACACACACATATATATATATAATATATATATATATATATATATATAATATCATATTATATAAAATACATACCAAGGCGTTCGTGTAAGAAAAAAGGGGAGTGCTTAAAAAATACTTCAAAATTTAAAATACCTTTATGTATAATATATTACGTAAACAGGTTAGAAAATAAGTATTTCAAATGAGAATTAGACCAATCCATGGACAATCCCCCCCTTTTAAAGTTAAAATTAATAATTTTACTTTATATGATGGACTAATTCATTCATTCAGGACAGCGGCTGAGTATATCACTCCCAACATTTTCTTTCCCCCTTTTATGTACTCAATACGTATGTATAACACTGGAGTGCGAGTGCCCAACGCATCAATCTCCCGTAGTATTTTTGATATTTCTCAAATAAACAAGAGGCCTTTGATCTGTTTGGATGATGAATTCTTTACCATGCAAATATATTTTGAATTTATGAATGGCTCATACAATACTTAGACACTCCTTTTCAATAGTAGCATAATTTCTCTCTCTGTCTAGCAGTTTCCTGCTACATATGCAATTGCATCTTTACTCCATTCACATCCTGCAGCAACAGCTCCAAGTCCAAGATCGGAAGCATCACTTCTGAGATAAAAGATTTTTGAGTCATCGGGTAAACATAAAATTGGTTTTGATACTAAGGAAACTTTTAATTTGTTGAAGCTCTGAATTTTGTCATCACTCCATTGTAATTTGTTACTGCTATGTTTCTTTAGCAGATCATTCAAAGGTGCAGCAATACTAGCAAAATTCTGAAGAAACTTACGGTAATAACCTACCGTACCAATGAAAGATCTTAACTGTTTTTTATTTACAGGTAAAGGCATTAGCTGAATTGCCTTAATTTTCTCTTCAAGCGGCGTTATGCAATTATTACCCAATAGAACGCCTAGATATTTAATTTTGGAAAAGCCAAAAAAAAAAAAAAAAAAAAAAAACACTTACTGACGCTGGCAGTCAAACCATGCATGCGCAGTCTCAACAGAAGATCTTTCAAGTTCTGTAGGTGATCAGACCAATTAGCATTATGTACAACAATGTTGTCAAAGTAGCAGTACCAAACAACACTTTTCTCATAAGCCTAATGAAAGTGGCACACGCTGTTTTAAGACCGAAAGCCATCACTTTGAACATCATAAGACCTCTGTGAGTTGCAAATGCAGTATATATTTTTGATTCTTTTGATAATGGTATTTGCCAGTATCCACGACAAAGATCGATTTCACTAAAATATACATCATTTACAAAATTTCCCAAAGCCGATTCAGTAGTTGGCATAGGTTCTGCGTCAAACTCACTAGCATCATTTAATCTCTATAGTCAATGCACTCTCTCCAAGTTCCATCACTCTTCTTCACCATGACAACAGGTGAACTGTACGGAGAGCTTGAGGGTTCAGTTATATTCATTTCCAACATTTTATCCACTTCATTATTAAATTCTTTCAATAAACTGTTTGGAATCGGGTACGATTTCTAGCGCACTGGCTTATCGGAGTTCACACGAATGACATGTTCAGTAGTGTTAGTTAAGCCAGGCTTATCAGTCAACACATCACAGAACTCTTTTAATATCACCCTTAGATCATCAATCTGACTTTCAGATAATTCACTGTCTATGTTGATATTGCAGTCATTCTTAGTTTCAAAATAAACAGGTTTACAGTTATTGCCACAATTATCATCATCTTCAACCACACAAACTTGAGCAGTTTCCCCTTTTCTTTTAAACCATCACGGCGAAGTACTTTTTTAGCATGTTTATGTGAAACAGCCTATTCTTTCCGCGAATTCTAAGTACATAGTCGACACCATTCCTTTGCATTCAACAACTGGATAGGACCGAGCCACTGCATAACTAATTTGTTACTGCTAGAAGGCAAACACCAGTACATCATCACCTATGTCTAATTTACGAGGCTTAGCTTTGAGGTCATAATACGTCTTATAGTTGCGGCTACTTATTTCGGCTTGCTCTGCCGCTAATTTAGCGGTTTCCTCCAAACGCGAGCGAAGATCTAAAACATATTGATACGTAGTTTTCACCTCACTGTCAATACTATTGTTCGTCCATAGCTCGTGAAGAATTGACAAAGGACCGCGTACTTGTCGGCCATATAACAATTCAAAAGGTGAAAATTTAAGGCTGTTATTAGGGATCTCTCTATATGCGAACAGGGCAGCAGGTATATAGCGATCCCAGTCTCTCGGATGATCGACACAAAGCTTTTTAATCATGGATTTTAATACTCCATTTAACCTTTCAACTGCACCATTACACGAAGCATGGTAGGGACTCGTGTACAAGGCTTTTACAGATAGTAATCTATGGATTTCACCCATTAGATCTGACAAATTGAGACCCTCGATCTGATAAGATTTCCCTCGGTATACCGACTCGCGAGAAAATTTCTACTAAACTTTCAGCTACTGTGATCGTGTCAATATTTTGTAAGGCAATAGCTTCGGGGTACCTACTTGCATAGTCTATTAGAGTGAGAACATACTTATTTCCTCTCTCAGAAGCTGGTGTAAAAGGACCCACTAAGTCTATAGCTACGCGCGAGAATGGTTCTGAAATTATGGGGAGGTTTTTCATCGGTACCCTTCTCACACTTCCTTTAGCTGAAAATGTTTAACAAGTCGGACATGATCGACAATATCTTTTAATCTGAGCACCTGCACCGGGCCAAAAGAACTTTGAAAATATTTTGTAACTCGTCTTTCGGTGTGAGAAATGACCAGCTGTAAGGGAATCGTGAGCGATATTCAGTACGTGAATCCGATACTTCTCAGGAATCACCAGTTGCTTGTTACCGATTTCATATGCATGTTTGCTTTTTAAACACACCCTGTAGATGAGGTCATTAACAAGCTCATATTTTATAGTTCTAGATTTTACATTTACATTTTCACTGGTTTTAACTTTCTCTCTTATGCTTTTTAGACTTGGACAGTTTTGTTGTTCCTCTTTTAGATTACTTTTAGTTATATTTAGGTGTAAAAATTCAGGGCAAGCTAGTGTCGAGGTAGATTTTGACTCAGATGAGCGAGTTTTAACAGCCATAGCAACCGTGGGAGTACTAACGTCACGAGATCTGTCGTGCCCAAACTGAACATCCCCTACCTCGGTAACAGCGAATGGGGTAGGGTTAGTTTGCGGACAGTTGGGATCAGGAGCGGTGTCTTCACTGCTGTCATAACCAACCAAGGAAGGATCATGCTTCCCAGGTAGTTTCACACCTGGAACGAGTCCGATTAGTACATCTGCAAATTTGATTGGTGCTGCAACCGCACTGATCCACCCTGTGAAAAATTTACTCTTAATAAAACATCTCACTTTAGGGAATGAATTTGGAATACCAAGATAATCATACACTTTAACTAAAGGACCCAATTTGAATCTAGATGGTACCAACTTTTCATTCACAATTACGGAGGAACAACCCGTGTCGAGCAATATTTCTGCTGGTTTATCAAACAGCTTCCCATTATCATTATTGCATTCCGAGGTTTAATTTCGGAACGAAATACAAAATGGATTCACTCTTAGTTTTAAAGTTCTTAGGATTATAAGGACAATTAGGTCTTATATGACCCGATTTTCCACATCCATGACACTGAATTTCACTTTCAACATGTGTAGACTGTTTAGACACTGACCTTGAAAATTTACTTAAGCGATATCCGTGTGCACTACGGTACCTATCGGCGGCTTCTGCCATTTCCACCGCTGTTTCACAGCCTCTCTCCTTCAGAAATACACGAAGATAAGAACTGCAATTACTTAATAATTGCTCCCTGACCAGAAAATCAAACAGACTATCGTATTTCTTCTCAACATTACTCATAGTTATCCATCTATCGAGGTACTGCTCCATTCTAATCACCAACTGGACATACGTCTCCTTATCTTTACATCTGCTCTCTCGAAATTTACGTCGATAAGAATCGGCCATCTACAGAATAGCCCTCAACAGCCTCTTTAAGCGAGAACAATCCTTAACGATGTCATCTGCCAAAGATATGTAAACTTTACAAGTGCTTGACCCCGTAAACAAGTACCCAGGTAACATTGTAATCTCCAACCTTCCACCCGTGTAATTCCGCAGGCGTTCAACAGTACGCTGCCAATACTATCTATGTCATAAATCCTGGCATCAGCAAAAGTA
Organism: Penaeus monodon; assembly: GCF_015228065.2. Taxonomy (NCBI): domain Eukaryota; kingdom Metazoa; phylum Arthropoda; class Malacostraca; order Decapoda; family Penaeidae; genus Penaeus; species Penaeus monodon. The sequence continues at coordinate 36,582 of NW_023651700.1, forward strand.
GGCAGTGTGAGCCCTTCAACATATGTGCATTAGTGTTGCACTATATTACCATTAGGGCCTGACTGGAAATTTTGAGCGAGTTCAAGCTCATGGGCTCGCGCCTCTCAGCCTCAGCTATACTCAAGTTCCATTTCTTTTACCTCTCGCTCAGCAGCGCGCTCTTCCCTCTCAGACTGATGCTGTTTTCATCACACTCGTTATCAAGGTCTCGACACTCAAACCAAGCGATTAGAGCTTTTCTAAATTTCTAACAATGAACATTTTTAATTACATGCGATATTAGCAGGACCCACACAAAAAAACTAAACTCGTTGAAGCGCTGAAGCAAGTGCGTACACTTGTAAATCATTCGAGAAACTTCCAAGAGAACATAAAGTATATTACATCACTTTCAAAAATAAACCTACCCACGACTTTCGATAATAAGATCGACAGTCGATCGCCGAGTAAGCGGAACCAGCGCTTATTAACCATCACCTGGTCCTCAACCTTACCTAGTAGCCTGACTCTATATACAGAGCGAAATCCACGCTTCCTTAAACTATTCCGCTTGTAGGACGGTATATAAACAATGAGAAAACCGAACGACCCATTGATTCACCACCTGCAAATTTCAGGTACACTTGTCACTAACACAGCGATTCACACGAACGAAAATTTCACCTCACACTTGCATCTCCCTTTTCACGGAACCCCCGCTTGGGTTTACATGACCACACCAACAGTCACAGGAAGGACATCAACGATATCGTAGTCATAAGTGTAAGAACTGGTGTTACCAGCCTGCAATCTACGACAAAAACAAAACTAAACTCCAGAGTCCACCTCAATATTGTCAAATATACAATGACGAGGATCCTACTGCACTGCGCCACTTGTGTAGGGTTCTTTTATGCTTTGCCACTTTCTTTCGTTTTTC
>NW_023651700.1:42201-47201 GCF_015228065.2 Penaeus monodon
CTTAATAGAATATGAAGTCTGAAGAATTAACAGCAAGGGAATAGCTGAACAAGAGTCGCCGTAATAACTCCCGACTCTCCGTTTAACAGACAATTTACCGTTTTCCTTGAATGCTTAACAAGGGAGTGACCCCCAAAGAAAACTTATTTCTTTTGTTAAATTGTAAATATATTAATGTGTGAATCATTGTTTACTTACCCACCTTTAATAATGCAAAAGAAAGTGATGACGGATCAAAGAAAAACGAAAAGAAAGTGGCAAACATTAAAAGAACCTACCACAAGTGGCGCAGTGAGTAGGATCCTCGTCATTTTATTTTGCAATATTGAGGTGGACTCTGGAGTTTAGTTTTGTTTTTGTCGTATATTGCAGGCTGTAACACCAGTTCTGTACATCTTATGACTACGATATCGTTGATGTCCTGTGAACTGTTTGGTGAGTCATGTAAACCTGGGCTTCCGTGAAAAGGGAGATGCAGGTGAGGTGAAAATTTGTTCGTGTGAATCGCTTTGTAGTGACAATGTACCTGAAATTGCGTGTGAATCAATCGGGTTTTCTCATTGTTTATATACCTTCCTACAAGCGGATAGTTTAGAAGCTGTATTTCGCTTCATGTATATATAGTCAGGTGTTATGGACCAGTTGATGGTTAATAAGCGCTGGTTCCGCTTGACTCGGCGATCGACTGTCGATCTTATATCGAAGTCGTGGGTGGCCTAGTGAAAGTGATGTAATATACTTTCATGTCTCTTGGAAGTTTCTGAATGATTTACAAGTGACGACTTGCTTCAGCTTTCAACGAGTTTATTTTTTTTTTTTTGTGGTTCCTGCTAATCATAGCATTGTAATTAAAAATGTCATTGTTAGAAATTTTAGAAAAGGCTCAATCGCTTGGTTTGAGTGGAGACCTTGCTCACGAGTTGATTGAAAAACAGCATCAGGCTGAGAGGGAAGAGCGCGCTGCTGAGCGAGAGGTTAAAAGAATGGAACTTGAGTATGCTGAGGCTGAGAGGCGCCGAGCGCATGAGCTTGAACTCGCTAAAATCCAGTCAGGCCCTAATGGTAATTATAGCAACACTAATGCTCATATGTTTGAAGGGCTCACACTGCCTACTTTTGCTGACGGCCAGGATGACCTAGATAGCTATTTGCAGCGGTTTGAACGCCTGGCGGAATTACACGGGTGGAAGGTTGTAGATTACCATGTTTACCTGGGTACTTGTTTACGGGGTCAAGCACTTAAAGTTTACATATCTTTGCCAGATGACATCGTTAAAGATTGTTCTCGCTTAAAAGAGGCTTTGTTGAGGGCTTATTCTGTAGATGCCGATTCTTATCGACGTAAATTTCGAGAGAGCAGATGTAAAGATAAGGAGACGTATGTCCAGTTGGTGATTAGAATGGAGCAGTACCTCGATAGATGGATAACTATGAGTAATGTTGAGAAGAAATACGATAGTCTGTTTGATTTTCTGGTCAGGGAGCAATTATTAAGTAATTGCAGTTCTTATCTTCGTGTATTTCTGAAGGAGAGAGGCTGTGAAACAGCGGTGGAAATGGCAGAAGCCGCCGATAGGTACCGTAGTGCACACGGATATCGCTTAAGTAAATTTTCAAGGTCAGTGTCTAAACAGTCTACACATGTTGAAAGTGAAATTCAGTGTCATGGATGTGGAAAATCGGGTCATATAAGACCTAATTGTCCTTATAATCCTAAGAACTTTAAAACTAAGAGTGAATCCATTTTGTATTTCGTTCCGAAATTAAACCTCGGAATGCAATAATGATAATGGGAAGCTGTTTGATAAACCAGCAGAAATATTGCTCGACACGGGTTGTTCCTCCGTAATTGTGAATGAAAAGTTGGTACCATCTAGATTCAAATTGGGTCCTTTAGTTAAAGTGTATGATTATCTTGGTATTCCAAATTCATTCCCTAAAGTGAGATGTTTTATTAAAAGTAAATTTTTCACAGGGTGGATCAGTGCGGTTGCAGCACCAATCAAATTTGCAGATGTACTAATCGGACTCGTTCCAGGTGTGAAACTACCTGGGAAGCATGATCCTTCCTCGGTTGGTTATGACAGCAGTGAAGACACCGCTCCTGATCCCAACTGTCCGCAAACTAACCCTACCCCATTCGCTGTTACCGAGGTAGGGGATGTTCAGTTTGGGCACGACAGATCTCGTGACGTTAGTACTCCCACGGTTGCTATGGCTGTTAAAACTCGCTCATCTGAGTCAAAATCTACCACGACACTAGCTTGCCCTGAATTTTTACACCTAAATATAACTAAAAGTAATCTAAAAGAGGAACAACAAAACTGTCCAAGTCTAAAAAGCATAAGAGAGAAAGTTAAAACCAGTGAAAATGTAAATGTAAAATCTAGAACTATAAAATATGAGCTTGTCAATGACCTCATCTACAGGGTGTGTTTAAAAAGCAAACATGCATATGAAATCGGTAACAAGCAACTGGTGATTCCTGAGAAGTATCGGATTCACGTACTGAATATCGCTCACGATTCCCTTACAGCTGGTCATTTCTCACACCGAAAGACGAGTTACAAAATATTTTCAAAGTTCTTTTGGCCCGGTGCAGGTGCTCAGATTAAAAGATATTGTCGATCATGTCCGACTTGTCAAACATTTTCAGCTAAAGGAAGTGTGAGAAGGGTACCGATGAAAAACCTCCCCATAATTTCAGAACCATTCTCGCGCGTAGCTATAGACTTAGTGGGTCCTTTTACACCAGCTTCTGAGAGAGGAAATAAGTATGTTCTCACTCTAATAGACTATGCAAGTAGGTACCCCGAAGCTATTGCCTTACAAAATATTGACACGATCACAGTAGCTGAAAGTTTAGTAGAAATCTTCTCGCGAGTCGGTATACCGAGGGAAATCTTATCAGATCGAGGGTCTCAATTTAAGTCAGATCTAATGGGTGAAATCCATAGATTACTATCTGTAAAAGCCTTGTACACGAGTCCCTACCATGCTTCGTGTAATGGTGCAGTTGAAAGGTTAAATGGAGTATTAAAATCCATGATTAAAAAGCTTTGTGTCGATCATCCGAGAGACTGGGATCGCTATATACCTGCTGCCCTGTTCGCATATAGAGAGATCCCTAATGACAGCCTCAAATTTTCACCTTTTGAATTGTTATATGGCCGACAAGTACGCGGTCCTTTGTCAATTCTTCACGAGCTATGGACGAACGATAGTATTGACAGTGAGGTTAAAACTACGTATCAATATGTTTTAGATCTTCGCTCGCGTTTGGAGGAAACCGCTAAATTAGCGGCAGAGCAAGCCGAAATAAGTAGCCGCAACTATAAGACGTATTATGACCTCAAAGCTAAGCCTCGTAAATTAGACATAGGTGATGATGTACTGGTGTTGTTGCCTTCTAGCAGTAACAAATTAGTTATGCAGTGGCTCGGTCCTTATCCAGTTGTTGAATGCAAAGGGAATGGTGTCGACTATGTAATTAGAATTCGCGGAAAGAATAGGCTGTTTCACATAAACATGTTAAAAAAGTACTTTCGCCGTGATGGTTTTAAAAGTAAAGGGGAAACTGCTCAAGTTTGTGTGGTTGAAGATGATGATAATTGTGGCAATAACTGTAAACCTGTTTATTTTGAAACTAAGAATGACTGCAATATCAACATAGACAGTGAATTATCTGAAAGTCAGATTGATGATCTAAGGGTGATATTAAAAGAGTTCTGTGATGTGTTGACTGATAAGTCTGGCTTAACTAACACTACTGAACATGTCATTCGTGTGAACTCCGATAAGCCAGTGCGCCAGAAATCGTACCCGATTCCAAACAGTTTATTGAAAGAATTTAATAATGAAGTGGATAAAATGTTGGAAATGAATATAATTGAACCCTCAAGCTCTCCGTACTGTTCACCTGTTGTCATGGTGAAGAAGAGTGATGGAATTTGGAGAGTGTGCATTGACTATAGAGGTTTAAATGATGCTAGTGAGTTTGACGCAGAACCTATGCCAACTACTGAATCGGCTTTGGGAAATTTTGTAAATGATGTATATTTTAGTGAAATCGATCATTGTCGTGGATACTGGCAAATACCATTATCAAAAGAATCAAAAATATATACTGCATTTGCAACTCACAGAGGTCTTATGATGTTCAAAGTGATGGCTTTCGGTCTTAAAACAGCGTGTGCCACTTTCATTAGGCTTATGAGAAAAGTGTTGTTTGGCTTGCAATCCGACTGTACTTGACAACATTGTTGTACATAATGCTAATTGGTCTGATCACCTACAGAACTTGAAAGATCTTCTGTTGAGACTGCGCATGCATGGTTTGACTGCCAGCGTCAGTAAGTGTTTTTTTGGCTTTTCCAAAATTAAATATCTAGGCGTTCTATTGGGTAATAATTGCATAACGCCGCTTGAAGAGAAAATTAAGGCAATTCAGCTAATGCCTTTACCTGTAAATAAAAAACAGTTAAGATCTTTCATTGGTACGGTAGGTTATTACCGTAAGTTTGTTCAGAATTTTGCTAGTATTGCTGCACCTTTGAATGATCTGCTAAAGAAACATAGCAGTAACAAATTACAATGGAGTGATGACAAAATTCAGAGCTTCAACAAATTAAAAGTTTCCTTAGTATCAAAACCAATTTTATGTTTACCCGATGACTCAAAAATCTTTTATCTCAGAAGTGATGCTTCCGATCTTGGACTTGGAGCTGTATTGCTGCAGGATGTGAATGGAGTAAAGATGCCAATTGCATATGCTAGCAGGAAACTGCTAGACAGAGAGAGAAATTATGCTACTATTGAAAAGGAGTGTCTAAGTATTGTATGGGCCATTCATAAATTCAAAATATATTTGCATGGTAAAGAATTCATCATCCAAACAGATCAAAGGCCTCTTGTTTATTTGAGAAATATCAAAAATACTAACGGCAGATTGATGCGTTGGGCACTCGCACTCCAGTGTTATACATACAGTATTGAGTACA
>NW_023651700.1:49701-57201 GCF_015228065.2 Penaeus monodon
GTGTAATTGGGTGAGTGAGAGAGAGAGAGAGTGACTGAGTAACGGAGAGTGATTCAGTGAGAAACAAAGAGAGAGACTAACCAAGTGAGTGAAAGGCAGAGAGAGTAATTGCGTGATTGAGAAGCTGATAGTAATATTTTAAGCAAAGGGCGGAAAGAGAAAAACTGAGTGAGACAGAGAGAGAATAGATGACTGAGAGAGAGAGCATATATAAGAAACAGATGGTCAGTGAAATTAGTCTAGTGAGTGAGAGAATAATTGAGTGTCTCGGAGCTTATTCGTTCATCGTTTTCCCTGCAGTGTCCATGGGCACAGTACGAGCGGAATTGCGGGGCGGGATTGCTTCCAAGAACAAGCAGTGCGACTCCTTGCTTAGGGGACACTCAGGTGCTCTCCATGTCTCGTGGAGGAAATAACTGGCTCGCTTACGATATCAGGAAAGAAAACTACCCAAAACTGAAAGAATAAAACTAATAAATAAATCCAGAGACCTTCATGTTTCGTTAATGATGTAGGGCAAAACAGCCCAGGTTAGGTAAAAAGAGGGAATTGCTCATTACGGGGGCGGGATAATGCGTTCCATGGTTGGACACTGCAGAGTTGCACGAAGGAGGGTTCCTCAACTGGCACACACACATCTATATCTTTGTTATGGGTTTGGGTGTGTTGTGACAGTCAGCCTGAGCGAGGCTGACTGTCCCATTTGCGTTATCTGTGAACGAAGGTCACCGATAAGAATACGCAGACGAGGCGGCACGGCCCCACAGCGAGCTCACTTTTAACCCGCAGCGCCAAGTGCCGCAAGGGACACCGCCAACGTTTCAACAACGACCGCCAACGTACGCCCCAACCTTGCTTGCCTGCTTGAGATTGCGCAAGTTCGGCTTCGCCCGGGCCTTTCACTTATGGCCCGGCCTGTGTCAGCTTTTTATGGCTTGTTCTCATTGGTTGTCTGACACTCGGTGCTTACCGTGGCGGTGGGATTGCCAGCAGGCGCGCCTGTAGCCGCGGTGTAGCATCTCGGCATAATCTCTTTACCAGCACGACGGGCTGTGTTCTGTGGGCTTTGTCTTAGAATTGCGTGTGCACGAAATTCTCAAGTAATGTACCAGTGTGGGCTTAGGCTCGCCGCAATGCATGCAACCCCCTCTCTTCTAGGTTTGATAATCTGCCATGTCACAAGTGGTACCTAGGCGCATTCTGTGCAGAATGACTTCGACGGACCTCTGTTCCTTTATTTCAGAGAGTGCAGTTGTTCATAGCCTGTGGCGTCTGAGTACCAGCTGGCGAGGGGGAATATCTCGTTTCTCTCTGTAAGCTGAGGAGGAAGGAGTTGGCCGTCACCGTACACTTCTCTCCTAAGTAGTTTCGGCTCTGATGTATTATCATGGGATTTAGGGGCATACCCCGGCGATTTCGCTAAATCGTGTCAGCAAGCTCATGCTCTGATCCTATATGGCTTGGAAACCCAGGTTTATGATAATTCTTCTAACCTGAGCAAGAATCCTCTGTGCTAGTGGCAGATGGTTGTAGGAGGTAGATGTGGTCAGTGGGTGGAGTGCTGCTGGAAGACAGTCGCGGCTCCTTTGGAGTCTGTGGTTTATGACCACGTGTCCTTCCATCACGGACGGTGGCTCAGTGCTCCCATGATAGCAACTGACTCTGCCTGTAGCGAGGAGGGTTGTCTGTACCCTCATGGATATTGTGGGCTCCCTTGCTGCGAAGCCGGCGCCTGCCCCCCCCCCAGTGTGGGTCAAGGGATCGACCGATCCATCCGTTGTATATGTTTCTGCTCCCCGGAGGGGTGATGGTTGCAATGGAACTCTCTGGGTTTTCTGCCTTTTAGGCTAGGCGTACAATATTCATTTCTTGTTGCTTGCCAGTCTCATGGACCGAGTACTCTATCGAGGTTTGTGCCCACGGCGGATGTTTTCGGACAAAGTCCGGGTGTGGGGAGTCCGTTGCCCTTGGCCCGTTCGCGGTTCTTTGGCGCTGCTGGCTCTCCCCTCCCCCCCCCCCCCCCCCCCCCTCCCCCCCCCCCCCCCCCCCCCCCCCCCCCCCCCCCCCCCCCCCCCCCCCTTTTTTTTTTTTTTCTTCCCCCCCCCTCTCCTTCTTCCCCCCCCCCCCCCCCCCCCCCCCCCCCCCTTCCCTTCCTTCTCCCCCCCCCCCCCCCCCCTGGCGGTTTGAGACAGCCAGGAGTGGTTGCAAACAGCTCGTTATCTGTTCTAGGGCTCTGACTATTTTTATGTCTTAGCTTGTGTTCCTGGGAGACTGGATGAACCGTTGATATGAAGATGGCTGCGTTAGATCAATTCGTGAGGCAAAAGGGGGAGAAGGTTGGGCTCCACTAGAGTTGAGGACCTTGCCCACCTTGGGGCACCAGAATGACCCTGGCGTGGCTTCATTTTGGGACGGTCTCAGTCGGTCTTATATTTTCTCTTAATGGCCAATCAGAGCGAGGAGGATAGTCTACAATGGGGCCTGACAGCATGTACATAGAATGATCTTAGTACTCTATGTCTCGGCCCCTATGCGTTCTTCCACCTCTTTGCTCTCATTGGACAGACAGTTTGCCTTTGTTGGTCAAGAAAGATTGCTGGACCTCCTTGCGGAAGGAGAGGGTACGGTCTATACTTACCCCAAGGTAGAGGTAGTCCTGAACCCACTCCAAGGTCCATTCCCTGGATTTTCAGAATTGTGCCTTTTGAACTCTGTGTCTCAGAGCCAGGATTGGCTGCAGAGATCTTAGTCCTGTCTGGCAACACTCCTAGGATTACAGGTCCAGAACAACGCTGGGCTTTGTTAGGCAGTGGGCGTCCAGTGGAGATGATAGCGAGATGTCTGCATAGAGATGATGCTTGCACCCCACTAGGGAGGTTTATGTTGAGGAATACAGGACATAATGGTTAAAAACAGGGCTGGACTGAGAACCCCACCCTGTGGCGTTCCCATTTTCTAGGGATGTGCTGTGATAGGGACCTTGGAATTTGACTCTGGTGTTCTATTCCAAAGTAGTCACCTATCCAAGCCAAGAGCTTACCTCTGGATCCTTTTTGGATAAGGCTCTCCTGAATGGCAAGAGGACTGCCAATTCGAAAGCCTCTCCAGGTCAAGGAATACTACCACAGATTGTGCTAAGAGCGTGGCTATGCTGTGCGCTGTGCTCATGCCATGGTGAAAAACCCGTGGGGTTGTTCGTGTGGGGGTCCCTTTTTCATCGGGAGCGGTTCAGTACCATCTCTCGGCAGTCTTGGCCAAACAGCTGAGGAATGAGATGGGCGGTACTCCCGGTCCTTTGGGTTTAGGGATGGGAACTATGGTAAGCCTCTTCCAGCCTCTGGGGTAGAGTGGAAGCTTCCAGGACTTGTGATGAGCACAGGCATGAAAGCTCACCTACCAGTCCCAGCGGAAATGATGGGTACGAGATCCGTCAGCGCCCGGGGCTGTGTGTGCAACTGGCTTGATATGCATTCTCTTGTTCCCTTCAGAGAAAAGATAATGTCTGAGTTTATCAGGTTCGGCTGCCCTTTCTCTGATGTGAGCAAGTCTGTATGGTTGTAGGGCGTTCTTGTCTTTCCCTCAGTTCGGGCTGGCAGGTGTGCTACTTTGTTCGCGCAGAGAAGAGAAACTGAGCGCCAGTCTGTGGGCCTCTGACTGGGGGTCATGGTGCGGCATCTCGGGGCTGAGCGGCTAGTGGCTCGCTTGACCCGTTGCCATAGCTCTGAGAGGGGGTATGGTGATCGGAGGATTCCACACCATTCCAGCCACTTTCCTGCCTCACTCTGCTGCGTTTCCTTGCATCCCTAACAGCCTCCCTTAGGAGGGCTAGCTTGTCGGGGGTTCTTCGCCTTCAGAAAATGTTTTCGGCACAATTTACCCTGTGGTTGACCTCCCTCATCTCGTCATTGAAGAAGTACAGGCGTCCTTGTGACTCCTAGACCCAGGCCGAGTTTTGGGGTAGGTCAGTGAGGCTGCTCATCAATGGGCATTTACAAGTCTGGCTTGTAAAAGCACTTCCACATTTGGTCTGTGTGGGTTCATTGCTTCTCAGACAGCAGGGCAAGGCGCTCGAATGCCTGCCAGTTGCCCTGTATGTTTTCCATCTGGGATTCGGTCGTGGTATTTCGGCTGGGGCCACTATCCATGAGGGTTTGTTATAGTGCCATAATGGTCATAGTGACGGTCTCATCGAACGCCAGCCATATCATCTCCACCAGAGTGCGCAGTGGCCAGGGGGGGTCTAGGATCCCTCCTCTCACATGCGTTGGGCTCCTGGCTGTTGAGGAGAGCGATCTCGGGGAATGTCCAAGTACGTTTGGCTATGTGATGCCAGCCGATCCGGGCCCTGCAGGGAGCCAGGATGGGGTGGTTGTACATTGAAGTCTCCCCCTATGATCACTCGGTCGTGTGCGGCAGAAGCACATACGGATGATTGTCTAAGCTATACAGTTGTGGCGGCTGTTACACATTGTAAAATTTCAGGGGCCAGTTTGAATCTCGCCAACGGCAAGAGATTCAACATTCTCCAACAGTGCGGTGCATCGGCTATTGCGGAGCAGGAATGGTAGCTTTGACCAGGGGTCATCAGGCCTCTTTTGCCAATCGGAACGGTGGCAGCGCGTAGACGTGATACCCGGAGAAGCGAACAGCTTCCGCTGATATGTCTCCTGGAGCCTGACGATGTCAATGGTCCTTGATCGCAACTATTGCGTGGAGGATGGCACTCCTTGAGGAGAAGCCACAGATGTTCCACTGCAGAATACTTAGAATTGCGTGCCATGATTTTACTAATTGATAGTTACACAGAAGACATAGTCGTATTCGGATTGACAGTCGGAGTCTGACAACTACATGTGAGAATCCTCACTGCTTGAGGGATCTCTTCGGCTGTCAGGCTTATCCCTGGCTCCACTGGGGGGTGGAGAGCCTTTGGTAGCTCTGACTTGACGTGTTTGGCTTTTTCTCTGGCCAGCTGTTTCTGTGCATTGGTGGGCTTGCCTGGGGCAGGGTCAGCTTCTTCTGATTCGGGCTTGTGGCACTGAATCAGCCTGGCTAGGCTATGCCTGTGAGGGCACAGCCTGGGTTAAAGTGGGGAGGGGGTTCTCGACCGGGGGTGAGTGGAGGGAGGTGGGCTGAGTTTGGCCCTTCTCCTTCTTCTTCCCTTATGCTTGCGACAGGTTGTTTTAATGTTGTCATGGCATCTCGACTGCCTTATCCGCCTCGTCATGGTCCGGACAAGGATACTGCCACTGCTGTGACTACAGCAGGAGGATCAGGATCGACATGTCCCCCTCGTCGAAGAACATGTCTTCTGGATCTGGGGAAGGACAATGGTGGTCTGTTGGAACCAATCTTTCCTGTGGTTCCTCTGCACTTGTTTTTACTTGGGGAAACTCCTATTTGTCGGAGATCTCCGGTTTCGGCGGGGGGCAGCTTCCTTCCTCTTAGGAGGTCGGGGGAAGCATTTTCGCTTTTGTTCCTCCCCCAGACGTAGGGGCCTGGGGGGGTGGCAGGAACAAAGACTGGTGCTCCTTAAGCAACCCTTTGCCGGTTGAGGGCCGCCTCTTTCCTGACAGAGCAAGCAGGCTCCAGGAGTGATGGCCTCTTGGCGCAGTTAGCGACACTTGGCTTTGTGTCCTTCTTATCTTTCTTTATATGCCTTGATGCACACCTCGGTTGTTGTGTGCCTTTGCTAACAGACACCACATTTGGCTTGGCTGTGCAGTTAGCCCTGGTTGTGTACTTCGGCACTGAAACACCGCAGTGGTCAGGCAATAAGTTCGTAAGTGGTAGGTACCCCAGTTACCCAGACAGGGGTTTAGGATTGGGCTACCTTTCATGGTCACAGGACTTGCCTGGTGGAGTCTCTCCTTCGAATCATTTCGGGAAGCCTCCAACGAACCTGTGGGTGTGGTGTTATCACCTCCACATCGTATGAGACTGAGGAAGCAAGAGTTTAGCACCATCTTGGGCCCTCTTTTCCTCGGATTCAGGGTCGATGAGGCTCAGTTTACTCCTATCTTTTAGCTCCTTTGTTTCCTGGCCGGAAACAAAGGGTGGCCTGATGAGTCTGGTGCGCATGATGATCATGCCTGGATCTCGCGCAACCCGGATCGACAGCCGGATTTTGCGTGGCTCTCCAATGCCTCACCATTTGGTTAGGGCATTGGGTCGAAGCTTCGGTTTGACGGGGACCTGAATTGCAGGAACCGCCTCTTGGGGGTCCAGACTCGGGCACTCAGAGTCGGTTCTCCGGCCTCGGACGTTCGGCCCGCCCTTTCGGCTTTGGGCGCTTGCCTCGTGGGGGCACCAGCTGTTCGGTGGTTAGCTGGTGCTCCTGATTCAGTCAGTGGGGTCAATCTGAGGGGCACAGTGTGCTCAGAGGCCTTCCTGGTCTGGTGCTGTCGAGAGGGGCCAGCACGAAAAGTCCATCTGTTGGACGATCTGGTGGACGGACATGTTTGTACATGCGTTTTCTGTCTTGTCCACAGCTTGGAAGCAGGCATGACAGTCACCTGTGCTCGGGGTTTTTCTTTTGCCACCCGGAGGCACGTAAGGCTTCAGGGTGGATGCCATGCTGGGCTCTTTGCCACGGGTCGTCAACAATATCGTCTGTCTGTGGGGGATTTTTTGGTTTTGTTTCCATGTACCTTGGCAGTGCTTCATCCACTCAACGCACCCCACCCACCACGGAGTCCAACAACGGGGAAGCTGAGTGTTAGAACCAATGTCAAACAGCAACCAGGTGGTGATAGAGTGGCTACACTCAGCCAATTAGCCGTTTGCACTGGTACGCAAGGACGGTGTGGGGTACAAACCCTGCAACAGCATGGACTGCTATGACCCTAGCCTCCCGAGGGAGGACCGCCGATTGACCTACCGGGCCTGGATCAGGCCGCCTGTCTTGCCAGAGAATAGAGGAACAAAGAGGCGTGTTGTTAGCCGCAGGGGTACTCGCGCACGGCATCGCTCAACTCCAGGACTCCGTCTCCCAGCTTCAACAAGGACTGACCACGCACGGCAAACACGGGGTAGGTGTCAAACCTCTGGAAGTATCACAGAGGGATGTCTTCAGCCTAGATAGGACATCATTGATGGGAACACTTCTGCTCCCCCTCAGTGAGGAAGGGAGCTCTTTCACCTTGTTCCAGGCAGTTCCTCTCCACTCCTCAGAGAGGGACCTGTACCCTTTTCAAAGTGACTACCTCTTTTCTCTGAAAAACGCACAAAGGGTTTCACCTCCAGTGAGAAAAGAGGGGGTGGTCTTGCACATGTTCCGGTCGTTCCTTATACCTCTGAAACAGCGGCACAGACTGTTCATCACAGTGAGGGAGAGAAATTAACATTTCTTCCAGGAGGTTCCACATGGCAGGACGGTTTAAGGTGAATCCTCTTCTCTCTGACACATCCAAGGAGTTTCACCTCAGTGAGAGAAGGGGGGTCCATGTACCAGTTCCAGTAAGCTCCATCATTCCCACTGAAAACAGCAAACCACAGACT
>NW_023651700.1:64243-66743 GCF_015228065.2 Penaeus monodon
GACAAAGAAAAACAAGAAGACGAAAAGGGAATAAGCGATCCAAATAAGACGAAGCAATAAGTGAAGAATGGACAAAGAAAAAGAAAAGACGAAAAGGGAAGAAGCAATCCAAATAAGACGAAGCATAAGAAAGAGAATGAGAGGAGAGAGCATTCAGGGAAATATATAGAGAATAACCAAAGCAGGGAGGGAGAGAGGAGAAAAAGAGGAGGAAGGGTTGGAGAAGCGAGAGAAAAGGAATGGGAGAAAGAGAGACGGAAAGACACACACAGAAAGGGTTCTAGAAGGAGAGAGAAGAGATAGTAAAAGAAAGAAAGAGAGTTGGGGAGGGGAGGGAGAGAAAGAGAGAGACAGGGTATATGAAAGAGAGGATAGCAAGAGACTGAGAGAGGGGGGGGGGAGGAAGGAAAGTGAGAAAAAGAGGGAAAGAGAGAGGGAACGAGTCAGATAAGAGCCAGAGAGAGAAAGTCAGGGGTTGAAGGGAAGTGAGAGGAGAGTGAGATGGTAGGAGAGTTAATTATGCGGTGGGAGAGTTCAAATCAGGCAGAGATAAAAATAAGAGAGAAGGGGAAGGGGAAAAGGATATATAGGGAGAAAGAGAGATATAACGAAATAGACAGAGAGAGAGAAAAAGAAAGAGTTGTGAAAGGAGAAAAAGAGATAGTGTGTGTGGGGGGGGGAGGAGAAGAGGTGGAGGGGGAAGGAGAAAAAGAGAGAGAAAGAATTGGGGAAGGGCAGAGAGAAAGACATAAGAGAGGGAAAATGAGGTAGGCTTTATCTTTTTATCAGCTGACGCCTCGATAACAGGGACATCTCACACACGCATATACTAAGCAGACACACACACAAATGAAGAAACATACACACTCACGGTCAAGCACAATCAAACACACACACAGGCAAACAAACGCAACATAAACACACGCGCACGGACAGAGACAAAGAAACGGATAAACACACTTAATACAAACACAAACAGATACAAACACACACCCAAGCAGAAGCAAACACACACACACACACACACAGACGAGCACACACAAACGTAGATATGGATTCTTTTAAAAGTGAGGTGTAATTTTTGTCTGTGAAATGAAGAATTGTCCCTAAATGGAATGAGGTATAAAATGTGTGTGTAAAGTGAGGTTTCCATTCTCATAAATGGGCCTGAATGATCGAGAGAGAGAGAGAGAAAAGAACTGAATGAATCACACAGACTGTGATTAATTGCGTGAAAGAGAGTAATTGAGTGACAGACAGAGGAAAATATAGTAACTAAGCGATGGAGAGGCAAAGAGAGATATAGTAATTGACTAAGTGAAAAACAGAGATAGTAATATAATGAGTGAGAGACAGAGACAGTTACTGAGTAAGAGACAGAAAGAGAGATCAATAAATTGAATGAGAGATAGAGAGAATAACTGAATGAGTAGAGAGACAGAGAATGATATTCGAGTACGCTAGTGAGAAAGTAAGAGAGAAACTGAGTGAGTGAGAGTGAGAGAGAATGAGAGAGTAATTGAATGAGTGAGTGTCTCGGACCTTACTCGTCCATCGCTTTGCCTGGAGTGTCCGTGGGCAGAGTACGAGCGGAATTACCGAGCGGGAGAGCTTCCAAGAGCGAATCAGTGCGACTCCTTGCTTAGGGGGACACTCAGGTGATCCGTCTCTACCTGGCCATTACAAGAAATAAAAGACTTCAAAAGAAACAAGAAATAAAAGACTTCAAAAGAAAGATCAAAACGGGAAGGAATATAATAAATAAATAAATAATTCAGCTAATGATGTCGGGGGAAACACACTTAGACCAGGTAAGCAGGGGGCATTGCTCATTTCGGGGGCGGGCTAATGCGTGCATATCGTTCCATGGTTGGACGCTGCAATGTTGCACGAAAGCGGATTCCTCAGCTCACACACACACCTACACCCTTGTTATGGGTTTGTGTGTCTCCTAAGGGCGTGTGAGCGCGTGCGGCCGGGCCTGAGCGAGGCTGACTGTGTGTGTGTGTGTGTGTGTGTGTGTGTGTTTGTGTGTGTTACCGGCGACCTTCGCTCCACAGATAACGCCAAGGTCGCCGGTAATACACACACATACACACACACACATAGATATATATTTATATCTATATAAATCTGTATATCTATGTCTATCTATCTATCTATCTATCTATCTATCTATATCGTATTCGACATAAATCAAACAATCTATCATGCATCGTATCAAGGATAAGTCCGATATACGAAGCTTAGCCTCGCCCGGGCTGTGCCATGAGGGGAGCCCGGCCTGTGTCGACTAATGCCGACTCGTTCACGTGTGTCAGCTGGTGCTGACTCGGCTGAACCGTACCCGCCATGGTGCCCAGCCACAGCAGTAACCTCCGGGCGACAGTTGCAACTTCTCGCGCCTGGGCGCCTCGGATGAGAGGCCGACACGTTACCACTGTACTAGCCTGGAGGCAAGTCATCGTATCATAATGTCTCGAACCGAAAAGTGAAAGCA
>NW_023651700.1:71743-101743 GCF_015228065.2 Penaeus monodon
TATCTATGTGTGTGTGTGTATGTGTGTGTATTACCGGCGACCTTGGCGTTATCTGTGGAGCGAAGGTCGCCGGTAACACACACAAACACACACACACACACACACACACACACACACAGTCAGCCTCGCTCAGGCCCGGCCGCACGCGCTCACACGCCCTTAGGAGACACACAAACCCATAACAAGGGTGTAGGTGTGTGTGTGAGCTGAGGAATCCGCTTTCGTGCAACATTGCAGCGTCCAACCATGGAACGATATGCACGCATTAGCCCGCCCCCGAAATGAGCAATGCCCCCTGCTTACCTGGTCTAAGTGTGTTTCCCCCGACATCATTAGCTGAATTTATTTATTTATTTATTATATTCCTTCCAGTTTTGGATCGTTTCTTTTGAAGTCTTTTATTTCTTGTAATGGCCAGGTAACCAGATATTTCCAGATATGACACAAGAGACGGATCACCTGAGTGTCCCCCTAAGCAAGGAGTCGCACTGATTCGCTCTTGGAAGCTCTCCCGCTCGGTAATTCCGCTCGTACTCTGCCCACGGACACTCCAGGCAAAGCGATGGACGAGTAAGGTCCGAGACACTCACTCATTCAATTACTCTCTCATTCTCTCTCACTCTCACTCACTCAGTTTCTCTCTTACTTTCTCACTAGCGTACTCGAATCATCATTCTCTGTCTCTCTACTCATTCAGTTATTCTCTCTATCTCTCATTCAATTTATTGATCTCTCTTTCTGTCTCTTACTCAGTAACTGTCTCTGTCTCTCACTCATTATATTACTATCTCTGTTTTTCACTTAGTCAATTACTATATCTCTCTTTGCCTCTCCATCGCTTAGTTACTATATTTTCCTCTGTCTGTCACTCAATTACTCTCTTTCACGCAATTAATCACAGTCTGTGTGATTCATTCAGTTCTTTTCTCTCTCTCTCTCTCGATCATTCAGGCCCATTATGAGAATGGAAACCTCACTTTACACACACATTTTATACCTCATTCCATTTAGGGACAATTCTTCATTTCACAGACAAAAATTACACCTCACTTTTAAAAGAATCCATATCTACGTTTGTGTGTGCTCGTCTGTGTGTGTGTGTGTGTGTGTGTTTGCTTCTGCTTGGGTGTGTGTTTGTATCTGTTTGTGTTTGTATTAAGTGTGTTTATCCGTTTCTTTGTCTCTGTCCGTGCGCGTGTGTTTATGTTGCGTTTGTTTGCCTGTGTGTGTGTTTGATTGTGCTTGACCGTGAGTGTGTATGTTTCTTCATTTGTGTGTGTGTCTGCTTAGTATATGCGTGTGTGAGATGTCCCTGTTATCGAGGCGTCAGCTGATAAAAAGATAAAGCCTACCTCATTTTCCCTCTCTTATGTCTTTCTCTCTGCCCTTCCCCAATTCTTTCTCTCTCTTTTTCTCCTTCCCCCTCCACCTCTTCTCCTCCCCCCCCACACACACTATCTCTTTTTCTCCTTTCACAACTCTTTCTTTTTCTCTCTCTTTATTTCTCTTTTATTCTCTTTTTCTTGTTTGACTCTCTCACTCTCCTCTCACTTCCCTTCAACCCCTGACTTTCTCTCTCTGGCTCTTATCTGACTCGTTCCCTCTCTCTTTCCCTCTTTTTCTCACTTTCCTTCCTCCCCCCCCCCCTCTCTCAGTCTCTTGCTATCCTCTCTTTCATATACCCTGTCTCTCTCTTTTCTCCCTCCCCCTCCCCTTTTAACCTTTCTGTGTGTGTCTTTCCGTCTCTCTTTCTCCCATTCCTTTTCTCTCTCGCTTTCTCCAACCCTCTCCCTCCCTCTTTTTCCCCCTCTCTCCCCTCCTCCTGCTTTGGTTATTCTCTATATATTTCCTTGAATTGCTCTCTCCCTCTCATTCTCTTTCTTATTGCTTCGTCTTATTTGGATTGCTTCTTCCCCTTTTCGTCTTCTTCTTTTTCTTTGTCTCATTCTTCCCTTATTGCTTCGTCTTATTTGGATCGCTTCTTCCCTTCTTCTGTTCCTTCCGATTCTCCGGCTGCGCCCTCGAGCAGCGTCGTCGTTCCAGCCAATGGGAGAAGACTCCCGCTGGATGATCCAATGGCGCGCCTCCTTCCTCGTCGAGCCCCACTTCCCCCTCCTCCTTGGGAATGCCATTGGTCGAGCCTCTATGTGAGGGCGGAGCTTAGTTGTGGGAAGAGAGGCGCCGAGGGGGCAGAGCCTCGTGCTGTTGGGGGTGCGGCCAGCATGAGAGGTGGGCGGGGTCAGAGGCACACACACACACACACATACACACACATGTATATGAAAAAATATATACATATATGTACATATACATATATATTAGGTGTGTGTATGTATGTATGTATATATATATATATATATATATATATATATATATATATATATATATATATATATATATCCATTTATTTATTTATTTATTTATATGTGCATGTATTTCTGTGTGTATAAGTATGTATATTTGTATAATTTATATGTCCAGTTAGATAATTGGCTATCTACCTACCTTCCTACCTACACTTCTATCTACTTACCTACGTATCTACCTACCTAGTTATCTAGTCAGCCTTCTTACCGGCCCATCTATCTATCTGTGTATCTACCTGCCTAGTATCTTGGTTAGGTTAAGTCACGCTAGATTTCATTGCGTTTTGTTATATTACGTTAGGATAGGTTTGAATAGGTTAAATTTGGTTAGGTTACGTTTCGTTAGGTATAGTTAGGTTAGGTTAGGTTAGTTTTATATAAGTTAGGTAGGTTGGCCTTCGTTAGGTTACATGACATTTAGGTGGGATAGATTATGTTATTTTATGTTAACATAGGTTTAGTTGGTTTAGGATACGTTAGGTTAGTTAAGATTATATTAAGTTTAGTTAGGTTAGATTTGGTTAGGCTAGGTTAGGTTTAGTTATCTTCGGTTGCATTAGATTAGAATAGGTTTAGCTATTTTTTCCTGTTATGTTATGTTAGATTAGGTTTATTTATGTTATGTTCTGTTATATTATGTTAGTTTAGGGATAGTTAGGTTAGGTTTCATTAAGTTAATTTATTTAGATTAGAGAAGGTTTAGTTACGTTATGTTATGTTATGTTCGATTAGGTTTCGTTAGGTTAGGTTAGATTGAGCTAATTAGGTTAGTATGGATTAGGTTAGGTTTAGTTATATTAGGGTATAGTAGGGCTTGGTTTGGTTAGGTTAGTTAAGTTAAGATGGGTTAGGTTTAGTTTCCTTAGATAAGCTTAAATAAATTCAATTTGGTTTAGTTAGGTTATGATAGATTATTACGCTAGAATATTTTACCTTTACTTCAGATAGCATAGGTTAGTTTTGGGCTAGTTTTGGTTAGATTTAGTTCGTTTCGGTAAGATTAGGTTTAATTAGGCAAGGCTAGGTTTCATTATTTTAGGCTTATCAGGTTAGGTTTAGTTATATACTTAAATATGTTAGGTTAGGTTAGGTTAACTTTAATAAGTTAGGTTAAGTTAGATTAGTTTAAGTTTAGTTATGTTTTTAGGTTGGGTTAGATTGTGTTTTAGTTAGGTTAGGTTAGCTCACGTTTAGCTAGCTAGGGTTAGATTTAGTTAGGTTAGATTAGATGTCAAGTTTAGTTAGGTTTCGTTAAGTTAGTTTATCTTATGTTTGTTTAGGTTAGTTCAGGTTCAATTAAGTTAAGCTAGGTCTGGTTTAGTCAGGTTAGGGTAGGGTAGGGTAAGTTAGGTTTGGTTCTTACATTATTTAACCCACCTAAGTAAATGTAATCCATCATTATTTAACCTAACCTAACTAAACTTTATTATACTCAACATAAACTAAATAAACCTAATCTTAATTAACACAACCTAATATAACAAGATAATATAACGTAAATTGATCCTAATCTAAACTAACGAAACTACTTAACAAAAACATACTAACCTACCCTAACCTAAACTAACCTACTTAAACCAAACCTAATCTAACCTAACCTAACTTAACTGAACCTAACCTCAACTAACTGAACCTGATTTGACGAGATTTAACCTAAACTAATTAAACCTAACGGTACTATACTGAATTTAACCAAACCTAATTTGTTCTAACTAAACTTAATCTAGCTTAACTAACCTAACCTAAACAAAACGAACTAAGCCTAACCTAAGCTAAACCTAAACTAATCCAACTTAACTACATACCTTATCCCAATTGACAACGTAAGTAGTGTCGTAATTCTAAGCTATGACATCCAGCATTTTGTCGACTCCATGTTATGGTCCTACAAAAGACGCCAGCAAATCTTAAAATTTATGCTAACTGATAACTTACAGTAAGTGTACAAAGGTACTTGGAGTACTCTATCAATTATGTTGCAGAACAGTCAACTGAAATTATAGAGGTAAGCCTTGAAGCGATTCTGCACACAAATAAAAGTAAAAGTGAAGTAAAATGGAAATATATGCTAATTGAAAAAAGTAAGTGTACAAAGGTTAGGCTTAGATTAGTTTGGGTTAGATTTCGGTTAGGATAGTTTAGGTGGGTAGGTTTAGGTTAAGCTGGGTTTGAGATGGGTTAGGTTGGTTTTGGCTAGGTTTATGTTTATTACATTAGGTTAGTTAGGTTTACTAGTTAAAGTTAGGTTATGTTTATTAGTGTAGTTTAGGTTAGGTTATGTCATGTTTATTAGTTTTGTTTAAGTTAGGTTAGGGTACATTAGGCCAAGGTAGGTTAGGTTATATTTATTAGTTTAGGGTAGGTTCGGTAGCTGGAATTCCTTTAAAAAGTAAATGCTGATGCAGTTTCTTCTCTTGCTCTATTTATAACACACACACACACACACACACACACACACACACACACACACACACACACATATATATATATATATATATATATATATATATATATATATATATATATATTTCCTCTTGGACAGATCTATTCTTCTGCAAGGCATTGTTGTTATATTACGAAATTTAATCATGAATGTCCATGGGTGTAGTGTGTGTGTAATATATATAACCATATATATCTAGATATATATATATTATTACCAGTCTTATATATATATATATATATATATATATACACCAATAAATATGGTAACATTTATTTTCTGTGTAGTGGGGATAGAAAACATACGAAGAAAAGTGAATAATGCAGTCATTCATAGAAAACACAATTGTCGATTATTAAAAAGTATAAACAAAACATGTTAGAACGGAAAATATTTAATTAAAGTAGAATCCATTCTATACAATTACTGAACGTGCTTTAGTGAATTTAGGAAAGAAAATTATTTTCACTTATTCAATACAAGGTTCATTTTTCGAAGGTTCAAAGTCAACATTTGCTAGAAGTCTAGTGTTCCTTATAACTAATGAATACTCAAAATGCATTTTCCAAACGGTCCTAAAATGAATACTTTAAAGTTCAATTGTTTCCTTATACGTAACTAACCTAAACTTTCCGACCTACCTAAAACCTTAGCTACATTAAAGTAACAATTCTAGTCTAACCTGGTGAGTCCTAGCCGTAATATAACCTTACGAGTTTAGCCCTAACAACATCCTAACCTAAGCGTCACTTAAACTAACCCATATACTACCTAAACCTTCCTTAACAACCTATACTAACTAAAATTAACGCGATTGACCCTAAACTTAATATTCTAACCCTTTCTAAACATCTTAACGATCCTAACCAAATAACAGTCTAACCTTAAAGTAACCTAAAATAGCCTAACCCATATTAACCTAAGCTAAACCTAACCCAATCCAACTTTATTTTAACATAAACCTAAACTAAAATAAACGATTTACCCTAATATTTCTAACCTTCCTAACTTTACGATTCTCTAATCTAACGTAAATCTAAACTACCTAAAAACCATACCTACTTAACTAACCTGCGCCTTACCTAACCTAAACCTACTCCAAATCTAACACAATCTAAACATACCTAACCAACAAAAACTTATCTAACCGAAATCTAAACCTAAACCTAACCTAAACCTAACCTTATTAACCGAACCACCTACCTAAATTAAATAATCTAAACTAAATCTTTCGAATCGTACCTAACCTACCTAAACCTAATCTAACCTACTAATGTAAATGAACCTAACTATCTTACCTCTGGATTATAACCTAACCGAAACAATCTGACGTAACCAAACCATTCTAAACTACCGAACTTAACCTAAACCAACCCAACTTAAATTTACGTTACCTACGTCGTAACCTAAACGTATTTAAAACTAACCTAACCCTTACCGAGCTAACCTAGACTAACTAGACCTAAGCTAACCTAATCAACTAAACTAAACCGAAAATATAAAATAAACCTATCACCTAATTCTTAACTAAAAACCTAACCTAAAATAAGCTACCGACCTAAAAGCAAAACCTATCCAAAACCTACCTAACTAAAACGAACCCTAACCAAATCTAATGTAGACCTACTCACCCTTAACCCAAATCTAACTAAGCTAACCAAATATAAACACAGAACTAACACTAACCTAGCCTAACCAAATCGAACCTAGAACCTACCACACCTATTTAATCAAAAACTAACCTACATAAACAAAAATAACGATTCTAACCTAAAACCAACCATTACAGTTACTACCTAAACGTAAACTAACATAAACCTAACATAAAAATAACTATTATAACCTAACCTTAACACAATGTTTTTAGCTAAACACCCTTGACTCTGATTAACCTAATTTAACGTAAACTACACTGAACCTAACACAATAAAACTCAAACCAGCTTAGCAATATCTTACCCTAACCTAACAAAAAAAATGCAGATAGGGATAGCAAGAACGAGAGGGAGAGAGAGAGAGAGAGAGGAAAGGACAAGAGGGAGTGAGAGAGAGGTCAAAAGGAGCAAGCGAAATGTCTAAGAGAATGAGAGAGAGGATGAGAGAGAGGACAAAGAGCAGGAGTAGAGTAGGGAGAAAGATAGAGAGAGAGAAAAAAAAGAGACAGAGAGAAGAAAGAGAGAGAGACAGAGAGCATGAATATATATATATAATATATAATATTATTATATATATATATATAATAATATAATACTAAAAATATAAATTATGATAATGATGATAATGATGAGGATAACGATGATAATGATGATAATCATGATAAGAATGATGATAATAACAGGAATTGTATCCATATATAATAAAAAAGGTAAAAAAAAATCCCAAAAGTCGAAAAAGCAGGCAAAATCTAGGCGAAATTAGCTTATTGCGAGGATATCAAAATGACGTTTTTGCGATTTCTTTGATGATTTTGGCAATTATTAGGCTAATAATAATAGTAATTACAAGAATGTATGAATCATGACAATAAATGATGATAAAATGAGAATAAAGAGAATTTGATGAATTTGATGATTATTAATATATTTAATATTTATTATTATTTTTTTTATTAATTATATCGTTATTATTATTATTATTATATTATATTATTATTTTATTATTAATATTATTATTATTATTATTAACTTTCATTATTCGATTACCAAAAAAAAATATCATAACTGTAATGATAACAAAATAATAATAAAAAGTATAACAATGATAAAATAGCGTTATAATATTGTTATTAATATTAATATTGTTATATTATCATTACTATATTTTACTGGTAGTATATTGTCATTTTGGTTGCCATATGGCATTCTGGTTGTCATATTGCATTCAGGCTGGCCACATTGTCATTCTGGTTGTTTTTGTTTATATTGGATTCTGTTGCAAAAATTGTCATTCTGGTATCATTCGTCATCTGGTTGCATATTGATGTATTTTTCCTTTGACTCTCGCATGAAACATCTTGTATTAGAGGAGTCATGTTTTATTATGATTTTGTTTGTATATGTGATCTTAGAGTTTATCATTTTACATGACATGATGACTAATCAGTAAATGAATAAATTTGAAATTGATAAATATGTTGTTTATTATTAAACTGATCGTTTGATTTCAGTTAAACAGCTGAAATTACGTAATGGTTGATTGATTGATACCAGTTGCTTACGTCAATAATGAGTTTCCTGGTTAATCTATCATTACGTTAATGTCTAATCTTATATGTCTAGTACCGGGGCACTAATTACTCATTAATCCCCACGAATAAGAGAGGTAAGGAAAGCGAATAAGTTTTATATTTATTATCATCTATTATTCATTACCAGTCTCTATTTATAATCATTTTTGATTATTCTGTTGTTATTATTCATAATTTATTTTATTTTTTTTTTTTTAAAAATTATGTATTTATTTATGCACTTTCATTTTCATGAATTCATTATTTATTTATATTTTTACATTTTAGTGGTGTATATATTATCTGATTACCTAGTTTTTTTATTAACTGATATTATTGTCTTACATTATTCAATATCTTCTATGATATTTATTTTATTATTATCTCTTTTATACCATATATATTATTCATGAGTTACTATTGTGTCAGTTATATTGAAATCAATTTTCAAATGATTGATTCGTTCCCTTCAGCTCATTTTTCACTTATTTTTATGCTTCTCAAAATTCTTCTTCTTCAATTTTCTTTTGTTTGAATTTTTTTCTTTTCAATTTAATTATTTTGATTAAATTTATTGTCTCATTTTTCCCATAATTCAATATCTAATATACAAATCCTTGTGTGGGTGTGCTCTGTGGTGGTGTGTGTTGTTCGTGTGTTGTGTGTGTGTGTGTTGAATTTCTTTCTTTTTCTATTTATCATTATCATCTGAATGTTTTCATATTATACTTTTTTATTGTTTATCATTTCATTCTAAGTTTATGTATCATGCATTTATATTTTATTGTTATTATTATATTTTTCATATTTTTCACATACATTGTATTATGTTTAATCTAATTCTATTGTTTCTTTTACTTCCTTCTTCTTATATTATAACCTTACTCTTTATATTGTTCCATCTGTTTCATTGTTAGTCCACTTTCCTTGTTAGTCTTATTCTTCAACTTATCTTTCTTCTTATTAGTATTAATCTATTCTTTCTTATTTGTTCCATTTTATTTGGATCGTTCTTCCCTTCGTCTTCTTATTTTTCTTTGTCTCATTCTTCCCTTATTGCTTCGTCTTCTTTGAGGTCGCTTCTATTATTGCGGTCTTCTCTTTTTTCTTCGTCTCATTCTTCCCTTAGTGCTTCGTTTTATTTTGGATCGCCTTCATTCCCCTTTTCGTCTTCTTCTTTTTCTCCTTGTATCCCCCATTCTTCCCTTATTGTTTCGTCTTATTTGGATCGCTTCTTTCCCTTGTCGTCTTCCTTCCTTTTCTTTGTCTCATTCTCCCTTATTGATTCGTCTCTTTGGCGTCGGAATCGTTCTCCCTTCTTCTGTCCTTGCCGAGTACTCGGCCTGCGAACCTCTAGCAGCGTCGTCGTTCCAGCCCAATGGGATAAGACTCCCGCTTGATGATCCAAGGGCGGGCCTCCTTCCTCGTCGAGCCCCACTCCCCCTCCTCCTGGAAGCATTGGGCGAGCCCTATGTGAGGCGGAGCTTAGCTGTGGGAAAAAAGAGAGGGCGCCGAGGGGGCAGAGCCTCGTGCTGTTGGGGGGTGCGGCCAGCATGAGAGGTATGGCCGGGTTCAGAGGCACACCCACACACACACAAAAACATACAAGTATATGAAAAAATTATATACATATATGTACATATCCTATATATTAGGTGTGGCATATATATATAATATATTACAAGATATAAATAAATAATTCATACATACACCAACCCAATTTTAAATTTATATAGATAGATTCGTAGATAAATAGATAGGTAGATAGTATTCAATACATATGGATGTGTGTGTGTAGTACAGTTGTATATATGTGTGTATATATGTTGTTTGGTTTAAATTTTTTTAATTAGATATATATAGTATAAATATATTATATATAATATACTATAATATATATATATATATATATATATATATATATATATATATATATATATCCATATTATTTATTATCTAGTTTATTATGTGCATTGTGTTTCTGTGTGTATAATATGTCTATTTGTATAATTATATGTCCGTAGATCATTGGCGATCTACCTACCTTCCTACCTACACTTCTATCTACTTACCTACTATCTACCTACCTAGTATCTAGTCAGCATTCTTACAGGCCCATCTATCTATCGTGATCTACCTGCCTAGTAATCTTGGTTAGGGGTTAAGTCACGTAATTTTCATTGCGTTTTGCGTATATTAAGTTAGGATAGGGTTTGAATAGGTTAAATTGGTTAGGTTACGTTTTCGTTAGGTATAGTTGGTTGTAGGTTAGTTTTATATAAATAGGTAGGTTGGCTTTGTTAGGTAGATGGACGTTTTTAGGGGATAGATCATGTATTTTATGTTAGCATAGGTTTAGTTGGTTTAGGATACGTTAGGTTAGTTTTAAGGTTATATTAAGTTAGTTCGGTTAGCATTTTGTAGGCTAGGTTAGTTTAGTTAATTCTTCGGTTTGCATTAGATTAGAATAGGTTTAGCCTATTTTGTAATGTTTGTTATGTTAGATTAGGTTTTAATAGATTAGGTTTATTTATGTTTATGTTCCGTTATTTTATGTAGTTTAGGGATAGTTAGGTAGGTTTGCTTAGTTAATTTATTCAGATTAGAAGAAGGTTAGTTACGTTATGTTGTGTTATGTTGATTAGGTTTCGTTTAGGTTAGGTTAGTTTGAGCTAATTAGGTTAGTAATGGATTAGGTTTGGTTTAGCATATTAGGTATAATAGGTTTGGTTTGGTTAGGTTAGTTTAAGTTAAGATGGGGTTAGGTTTAGTTTCTTAGATACGGTTAAGTTAAATTCGATTGGTTAGTTAGGTATGATAGATTGTTACGCTAGAATATTTACCTTTACTTCAGATAGCCTAGGTTTAGTTTTGGGCTAGTTTTGCGTAGAAATTATTCGTTTCGGTGAGATTAGGTTTAGGTAGGCAAGTTAGGTTTAATTATTTTAGTTGCAGGTCAGGGTTAGGTTAGATTAGGTTCATTTTCATTAATAGGTTTAGTTAGATTAGTTTAGGTTTAGATGTTTTTAGGTTGGGTTTGTGATGTTGAAACCTCTCTCTGCCACCAACCTGCAACCTGTCTCAGCTCCCGCCAACCTGCATCTCTTTCCCCCGTCTCTCACGCATCCTCTCCCGGTCTCTCACCATCCTCTCCCGTCTCTCTGCATTCCTCGGCCCGTCGGCACCGCATCCTCACCCGTTCTCTCACGCATTTTCCTCCAACCCGCTCTACGCATTCCTCACGCCGTCTCTCGCATCTCACCCGTCTCTCACGCATCCTCTCCCGCCCCGTATCTCACGCATCCTCACCCCGTCTCTCACGCATTCTCACCCGTCTCTCACGAATCTCATCCGTCACTCATGATCCTATCCTGTCTCTCACCATCTTCGATCCCGCTCTCATGCACCCACATCCCGTCTCTCAAGCATCCTCACCGTCTCTCACGCATCCTTCACACCGTCTCTCACGCATCTCACCCGTCTCTCACGAATCCTCACCCGTCTCTCACGGCCGCCCACCCCGTCTCTCACGCAGCCACCCCGTCTCTCACGCAGCCTAACCCCTAATTCACATACCTGAGGCTTCTTGTTACTGCTCTTTCGAATTTCTAAATCCTTGATTCCAATCCTTGCCGTTACGCCTTCCTTGCCCTTACCCTACAGGGACCAACCACTTCCGTGCGACCCTACACACACACGCACAACACATACATGCATGTACGAACACTGTACGTTCGGAGATGTACACACGGGAATGATTACTCTGAATGGTTCATGCTATGCAGGCAGTTTAACCTTGTCTTTGTCGTCGTGGCTATTTTAGCACTTAATTTGTTTGTTTTTCACTTGTTTTTGTCTTTGGTTTTAGTATATAAGGCTTGCACTCTTACATTACGTTGCACAGACCAGATCTTACAAATTCACAGTGTTACTGCTTTCGATTTGTGGTTTTGTGTTATGTCACTTTTTTTATTGATTTCTGCAGGTGTCAGATGCATAAACTCAGATTCATAAGGAAACTGTTTTTACTTAATCTTTTTATTTCCACATTTTATTACTATTAGACACTCTATGCTACATGTTTGTTTTTGTTGGGCGTTCCCATTAGCTTGGGCTTGCATCCTCTTTTACAAGCGTTTATTTATGCAGCTGGTTACCTCCCTACTTTTATGTGTAGTTTTACATTTTAATTTATTACGGTATATACATTCACCCGAGACTTTTGATTTATTTTGCTTATTTTATTCTTAAAGTAGAGTTTGGTGCGTACACCTTTTATTTTATTGATATCGTTTAGCTGTATGTATTATTTTATGTAATTAGCTGTTTTGTATTATTACTGAGGTTTCTTCTATAATTCTTTTTCTTTTGTAATTTCAATTTTTTTTTTTATAAGTCTATTAGTATCTGGGTGGAAACCAAAATCCAAAACTGTAGTCTGTGTGGGGTTCAAAAAACCGTCATTAAAAAATAAAGTGTGTCAGCACGGACCTTTGGGTGGTCACTACCCTCGGAGCGCTTCTTGGAGTAACCAAACCGGTGGAAAAACATTACAAAGTGGTAGTGAGCCCCCTTTCTTATTGTATTGCAACAGTTAGGAAGCTGGACGTATATTATTATTACTCTATAAATGGGCAGACTATTCTGACTTAGCTTGACTGCTTTTTTAGTATTATGTTCTTTCTAGTTATGTGCCATCGCAACTAAATCTATCATCATGAATATTATCATTGTGTATGCTACCGTGTATGTTTTTTTTACCTCCCCCCTCCCCTCCTCCAAAAGCCTAAGGGGCACCCAACTAAAGAATCTGAGGGAGACTATAGCGTATTTTGGGAGGACCGAACGGGGCCCTCTGGCCCCAAGCCGCCTATTTTCCCCTTCAGGGTACCACTGGCTCACAGAACCATTACAATACACACACCACACATTATGTGTGTGTTTGTCGCGGTGTGTGTTTGTGAATGTGTATATATAGATAATATGTATATATATATAATATAATATATATATATAATATAGTATATATATATATATATTAGTATGTTTATGTTGACACACAACACACCACACACACACACACCCACCACACACACACACACACCCACACACATATATATATATATCTATACATATTATATATATATATATTATATATATATAATATAATATATTATATATATATGTATGTATGATTGTATATATGTATAATTATATGTGTGTGTGTGTGGTATGTAATGTATATATAGAAGATTATCATATATTTATATTACATACATAGACAACCGACACAACACACCCGTCCACCCTTCCTCGTCCTCCTCCTCCTTCTTCCACTTTTATCTTCCTGTTCCCCCCTTCGTCCACCTCCTTCTTCCACTTATATCTCTCAGTTCACCCTTTCCTTGCTGAGATAAAGTGGAAGGAGGAGTAAGAAGAAGAGGAGAGGAAGGGGGAACGGGGAGATAGAAGTGGAAAGAGGAGAAGGAGAGTAGTGATTTGTATATATATGAATATGTAGAATATTTATATATATATATACATATATATATCTATATCTATATCTATCTATCTATCTATCTATCTATCTATCCATCTATATATATATATATATATATATATATATATATATATATATATATATATAATAAACGGGGAATATGTATGTATATGTAAATGTATGTATAAATATGTATATTTATGTATATATATATGTATATATATATGTATATATACACACACAAATACATATCCATATGTGTGGTGCGTGTGTGTGTGTATATAAGGATATAAATATATGTATATATAATAGAAATGTTTATTTAATTCTATTTACTTATTTATTTATTTCTAATCCACACACACGGAGAGTACAGTGCATCCCACAAGTGAAGTACAGCTCTTACATGTTAAATATGGGGACCAGGTAATGGGAGGTCATGTCTGCTATCCATGGATTCTGTAACTGTTCTGCAAACTGGGCTACCCCCGTCATTTTCTCGATGTCACGTTATCCAGGACTCTTCTCTTAAAGATACTCCTTACCTGCCCGTCCTCAACATCCCCTGTGCGTGCGTATGTATGTGTGTGTATGTACATCGTCACACTTCCATATGGTACATTTTTTACAATTTTTATTTGGCAATACTTGTGTATTATATAGTATCTAGGCCGGTCTCTAACGATGACTGTGATTGGTTTAAGTAATTCTACAAATATATACAACTGGAAAGAAATCCGATTAAGAAAAAGATATTAAAATATTATGAATATTCAAGTTATGAATAACAAGAAACATAGATTTATCTGCAACAGGTTTCCTCTGAAAACAATATAATTTGCAAAAGAAACACTGATTTTTTATTGTGTTAAGAAAAAAATGGTTTCCATGCCTGATTCTCCGACCTCGGAGGTTGTATTGTGTGTCTGTGTGTGTGGACAGATACATATATATAATGTATATACGTATCTATATGTACTTATAATTATATCAATATATACATACATATATACATATATCCAATATCGTTATATTAGTGAAGTTTCATTGCTGAATTATTCTCTATTTTGAGGTTTCCTTTGTCTTTCAGAGCTCAGTTTCTATTCGTCAATTTGTTATACATTTTATAGTAGAAAACTATTCTAATAGTCCAAATAGTCATTTCAAGCGAGTTTCAAGGAGTTTGAGCAGTCGCTATGATCTCCCCTTCTTTGCAAATACTAAACAAGTCTTTTAAGACATAGATGCTTGTTTAGTAATCTTTATAGGCACTACTTACTTGTTAAGGTTGTTACTTCTCTCATATATTTCGTGTCATACACACACACACATACATATATATATATATATATATATATATATATATTATATATATATATATATATATATATATAATATATATATATTATATATATAAATATATATATATATATATATATATATATATATACATATATATACATGTATATTATTATTATTATTGTTATATTGATATGTATATGTGTATATATTTTTCCATTTCTCTCTATCTGTATCAACCTACGTATATATATATATATATATATATATATATATATATATATATATATATATATATATATATATATATAGTAGTAGGTAATACGACAGAACGCTGCACATTCATGTACGTACATGAATGTGAAAGTAGGTCAGTGACCGTGACGTAATCAGTGACCTTGACGAAACCACAAACCGCAAACCGCAACCAATGTCCACAACAACATAATCAATACCCGGAAATCATTAACCTACTTTCACATGTGCATTTTATGTTCGTACATGATGCCTCATAAGAGAAATAATGAAACAAATGATGTACTACAGACGAGTATCCCCTCCAATGCAGGTGACAGGTGACATAGATTAATGATCACAGCGTAACCACACAACCTTATCGAGAGTGAAAGCAGGATAATGTAGGTGGACAAAATCGAACACCCTCACACACGTACATGAATGTGAAAGTAGGTCAGTGACCGTGACGTAATCAGTGACCTTGACGAAACCACAAACCGCAAACCGCAACCAATGTCCACAACAACATAATCAATACCCGGAAATCATTAACCTACTTTCACATGCGCATTTTATGTTCGTACATGACGCATCATAAGAGAAATAATGAAACAAATGATGTACTACAGACGAGTATCCCCTCCAATGCAGGTGACCGGTGACATAGATTAATGATCACAGCGTAACCACACAACCTTGTCGAGAGTGAAAGCAGGATAATGATCACGAGGCAACCACTAGACCATAGCTAACGATGGCTAACGCGCACACCTTGCGGTTGAAAATGGTGCATCATAACAGAAAGATGACCACTGAATGTGATTAACTAATCAATATCCGTATCCGAAATCATTACTCATAACCAGTGATGTACAGACGAGTATCCCCTCCAATGCAGGTTGACATAGATCAATGATCACCACGTAATCACAAAACCTTGTCGAGAGTGAAAGCAGTAACCACCAGACCATAGCTAATGATGACTAACACGCACACCTTACAGTCCAAAATAGTACATCATAACAGAAAGATGACCAATATCCGTAACCGAAATCATTACCCGTAGGCAGATGCTACAGATGACTCACCGCGGCTCCTCCCATCCACACCGCAATATTCACCATGTTTAAACTTGTACCGAGATCGAGAATTGATTCTGTTACAGACGAGCGAAACCGTCTCTCCTAATGACTGAAACTGTCAAAATCAATAATAAATAGGTCACACAGGTCTGCTAATGACCGATCATTTCTGGTCCTCTCTCACTGTACCAGAGATAAGAATACAATTAAGTGTAAAGGATTATAAAAATTCGTCATACAATATATACCTTTATTTTCGATTGTATAAACACTTTGGCAATATGCACCATGTTTGATCTTGTAACTGAATCGATAATTAATCCTGCTACAGACGAGTGATCACCCTCTTAATTCATCATAATCCATAAATGTCCCTCTAATGATGCCTAACGCGCTCACCTGAAGGATGTCTCCTCCTCTCGAAGTAATAAGAAGAATCTGAATAAGAGGAAGAAGAAGCACACAAACAAACAAACATGCACCCAGCTGCTGAGATGCGCAAAGTCCGAGAACAGGGAACACCGCCTTCCGTTCCTGCTGCCCCCGATCCACATTCCCTCATATCCCGATAGGAAGCAATAATGGTAGAGGAAGAAGACGCAAACAAACAAATAGCACAAAAGACCGATGGACGTACTAGTTCACCCCATTCCCTCCCCCTCTCCCCTCCCCCTCACACCACAATATTCACCATGTTTGAATTTGTAACTGAATCGATAATTAATCCTGCTACAGACGAGTGACCACCCCTTCTAATTCATCATAATCCATAAATGTCCCTCTAATGATGACTAATACGCTCACCTAAAGGGTGTCTCTACTCCTCTCCAAAGCAATAATAAGAATAAGAATAAGGAAGAAGGACACAATCAAACAAAAATGCATACAGCTGCTGACACACGCAAAGTCCGAGAACAGGGAAGCCTCTCCCCGACCCGCATTCCCCCATATTCCGTTACGGAGCAATAATGGTAAAAGTCTTGACACGTCGGTTACGTTAAATCGCCAAAACATCCCAATATTAAGAATTCATTGCAATCAAAAGGATTATAAAATACGTTGCTGTAATCAATATGTCTTTATTAAGGTCTTCATATATGCCTTTAGTACAAACAAACAGACACAAATACAAATCATATCGCCCTGAATTTCATATAACGAGGATGATAATATGATCATTTCTTCTTATTCAGAGTAATGACGGTGGTGGTGCACTCTCGTCTTGAGGTGTAACCAACCAAGAAAAGGAAATCCATTTTAACCCTTACTAAGATTGACAATGTTCGCATTACGCAAATATAAGACAAAAATACATGCATATGACACTATCCATTTCTCACTCCATATGCATATATAAAAAAAAATACTTGCAAAGACCATAATCAATATCTTTACAAATGTTTACAAATGCATAATATAACAAAGATGCAACTCTAATAAGAATATCTCAACAGAAATTTCTTAACTTCGCGGGAACGATTGATAAACTTGCGAACTCCTCTCTTCTTTTAACATGTTATACTAGTCGTTCTTACATCCCAAAGGTATCTTCATAATAAAAATACAATTCAGTGAAAAGGATCATGAAACTCTTGTTGTACCCAACATGCCTTTAATATGACTTTCAAGAACACAAACACGCGTCCTAACAGGTGATAACACAAATAAGATAAAAATAACAGGCTTATATTTTTTGTGTAAATGTAAATGCGATAACTACCACTACGCACATTTGAAAATTGCAGGCTTATACAACAGGTTAATCATAATATAACAGGTGCAACCCTAATAAGAATAACAACAGAAATTTCTTAACTTCGCGGGACGATTGATAAGCTATCTTACATCCCAAAGGCATCTTTCTAATAAAATATAATTCACTCAAAAGGATCATGAAACTCTTGTTGTACTCAATGTCTTTATTATGACTTTCACAAACACACATCCTAACAGGCGGTAATACAAATAAAATGAAAATAACAAGCTTAAATTTTCTGTGTAAATGTAAATGCGATAACCACTATCTCATACCTTTGAAAATTTCAGGCTTATACAACAGTTTAATTACCTAACAGGTTGAAAAGTCACCGGTTTTATTCTATTTAGAGAGCATTAATAGGGTTTTCAACGCATCTGCGCGAGACCAAAGACGGGTTTCCCCCTCCTATTTCCGTCTGAACAGTTAATTATCTACCAACTAGGACCACCACCTGTCCCCACGTGCCGAACCAGTTATGTTTTGCTAATTAACCTCAAGGGGCAATGCGGTATATTTCCTAAAATGTTCCCGCCTCAGCTCTCAATTTTGTACAATCTACAATGCAAACTAGGAAATATGTTCAGCTTTCCCATATGTATAACTCTGTGCACGCCAATACAGTGCATTCTCTTCTGATATAAAAAGACCAGGGTAAACATCGATTAGGGATCCTCTGTTTATGATGATATAAGAAAAAGATGAATTAGAACAGAAGGTGGACTAGCTTTTCAGTAATTACTCCCCTCCACAAAATTGTCTATAGTACCTCCCTACAAGTATATACGAAGAAAGGAACTATGCAACGGTAACCACTAATGTTGGTTACTATAGTTTCATTCATCTAGCAAATATGCTGTTTTGTCTCCTACGGGAATGGGAAAAATATTGTAAAAAGACACAAATAACCTTGCCGACGGGAAATAATCCAACTAAACTTTACTTCTCGATTTCCCTGCCATGGTCTTTCTCACCAGTCTACAAACATGCTATAAGAGACGGGGCTAGATAAGTTGCTATCTTTAAGTCGGACTACGGCGATTGTTGATGATTGTAGTTTCATTTATCTAGCAAATATGTTTTTTGTCTCCTACAAGAACGGGAAAAATATTATAAAAGGACACAAATAACCTTGCCAACGGGTATAATTCAACCAAACTTTACTTCTCGATTTCCCCGTCATTGCCTTTCTACAAATATGCAGCAAGAGATAGAGCTAGATAAGTTGTTATCTTTAAGAGACGATCACCTCACCGCCGGACCATGGTGATTTACTTCATCGGGAAACGTACATTCAGCCACCGCTTTTTAAGTAACACATGCATATATTTTCTCAAATCTCCCTATACAAAGAGAGAAATATTTTTTACGTTGGCACTGAATAAAACTTGACACTCGATCTCTTTAATATTCTCTGAATATCTTAATACAAAGTCATACCAAATGAAAAAAAATATATATCTTAACATCCTTTGCCTATGATTTTTCACTATGTCCCTAATTGTTGTAGTAGCGAAAACATTTAAGGCCCCTATAAACTATTTTTATCTTCAAAAATCAAAACACCTGTATAACAAGAAGGCTTTCACTTGATTATTTTTCCCTTTTAGCAACTATGTCTTTATCAAAAACAAGAACTTTTATAAGATATGAAAAAAGAGGTAAAATAATATAACTCCCCATGTTGTAAAGCTTTTATAATTGTACGTGTATTGGACAATGACAAAGTCAAATTCGCCTAAAGCAGGGATTTTTTTGACCAAGGATATGTTTACCCTGTGAGTAAAAAAAAAATATATTAGTGACACACTCGATGCGATGGATCTTAGCAGACAGCATGCGATTTTCCAACTGATGCGGGTTTTTTTTTTCTTTTCTTAAACCGAATTATCAACAACTATATATTATATTTCTTTAATCAAAACGTTCTTTGCAAAATATAAAAAATAAAGGTGCTTTCTTGTTGTGTGTCTACATTAGATATCTTGTTTTACATGGCAGTAAAGGGTATATGATGAGCAACATCAGTCGGGAGGTAATTTATAGAGAAGGGTTGAAAATCACAGTCCTAAAGGGGAAAAAGCCGCATCCGAAAAGCAAATTTCTAAATGACAAGCGGCGACGCCCCCCTTTCCGCCCCCTCCTGGCCCTCGTCGGGGGCGCGTGCGGTTTTATTCCCCGCGCGCGCATCCGCGTCGGTGATGAGTGCGGCGCGTGGGGAATATAGAGTCCCTCGTCTAGGCTGGGTCAACATTACGGAGAAATATTCTCTGACGACGAAGAAGACGTATTAACGCAGGCAGTTTACATGATGAATGATTATAATGTAACCACAAGTAGAAGTTTGTTAAAAAGGGTTTGAGAACGGTCACTGATGACAGCAAAAAGTGCACCACATTGTGAGGGGGCCCATTGGCGGTCGCACATTAGGGGGAAAAAATGTGCAGCATTCTCAGACGTATGTAACTTTTTCCCGCTGGAAAATGTCGGAGGATTGTGACATGGACTTATAGTTTCCTAAGGGAGTTTAATATTTAAACAAAATATAAGGGTGCATAATATTTTACAATAACTTTATACTTTTATAAGCACATTACTCATGTTTTGATTTTTATAAAAATATTTTTTGGTGTTTTTGCCGTAGGCGGGGCAGATAATCTTAATAATCATCAACGATCAATGATTTTTTTTTCTAAGACAAAATATGTTAATAGTTTGGGTATATTGTTTATTTCTTCTTAATAAAAGGTTAGATGGTACTTTTATGCAAAAAATACATATATTGTTTACCATTGGTAAGCATTATTTGTCATTTAAAAATAAGAATTACACTTTTACAAAAGGGAAAATTTGATAAAATACTAGCATGTAATGGCTCGGATGCGGTTGTTAGTATTTATAAGCCTCTATCAGATTCTGAATGCTCCTTCCGACGAGGTGACATGCCCGGAAGCAGCAAATCTTTCCCCTGCTATCGTCGTATTTCTGTCTGCGAAGGGGAAAAATAAAAAATAATTGCGAGGAAAGCGAGAAGCAAAACTTGAATGAATGATGGAATTATAAATTCTGACAATTATCGCGGCAAATGTTTGTCTATGTTGATTGTGTATGCAGTCATACGAGTAATTACTATTTTATACTACTAATGAAAGACGTATAACTGTTTCTTTTATCAAATTTATGTTTTCTTCGCAAGGAACCTCCAAGCTTGATATGGCTATAAGCATCGCCAATTCTAAGTAAAATCAATGTCAATACATATTTAGTTTTGGGGAAGTTATGTTATAGCTCCAGTTATGATTATAATCACCATTTTTTACATCCTCGCGGTAAAATACAGCATCGCGCTTAGTCGAGGGGAGAGGGAGGAGCAGATTAGGAGAAGGGTGAGGCCTCGCCAGCAAGATATGGCATGTTTGATAGGGAGAACGAGCGTGAGCTAGCGGACGAGTGGGTGTGAAGAACGAGTTGCTACTAAAATCAAACAACCGAGCGAGCATTTCTAAAACTTTCTAGCTATCTAGAACATGGGGGTTTACCTTTGGGCAAATGATTTAAGGAGTTTCATTTCCATGGTAGATATTCATAAGTAGCGGTTTCTTCACGAAAGGAGACGAGGAAAGTATTCCCTGGTGTCACTCTATTGTTCGCCTCTTCTCACTTCGCACGCCCCTTTAAAGGTTTTACTATGGCGATGAAGTCATTTTCTCGTGAAAGAAAGGGTATTCCTGATACCTGTTGGATATTGCCTGGAGCATTGTCAGAGGGTTTTGAAGGCATCTTTAGATAAAAAAACTTTTGTAAAGATGATAGCAATGAATATAAATTTAACCTTACCATATATTTCCCAAGTCTGAAAAAAAACTGCTCTGGTCATACGCAAATACTTCAATCACCCTTGTATTGAAAAAAAGGGCATTTTGCTTTTTCAAGTTATGAAAAAGAAAGCTTTTCCCTCCTTATTATGAGGTAAAGCGAATATTTTTTCTCCTAAAAGAATGCTTTTTACTTGTCATTTGAAAATATTGCTTCGGATGCGGCTTTTCCCCTTTAGGACTGTGATTTCAACCCTTTCTCTATAACTTACCCTCGACTGTATGTGCTCGTATATACCTTTTACTGCCCTGTAAAACAAGAATCTAATGTAGACACACAACAAGAAAGCACCTTTTTTTTTATATTTTGCAAAGAACGTTTGATTAAGAAATATAATATATAGTTGTTTATAATTCGGTTAAGAAAAGAAAAAAAAAAAAACGCATCAGTTGGAAAATTTGGCATGCTGTCTGCTAAGATTTCCCTCGCATCGAGGTGTGTCACTATATATTTTTTTTTTACTCACAGGGGTAAACAATCCTTGGTCAAAAAATCCCCGCTTTTGGCGAATTTGACTTTGTCATTGTCCAATACACTACAATTATAAAAGCTTTACAAAATGGGGGGTTATATTATTTCCCCTTTTTTCATATCTTATAAAGTTCTTGTTTTTGTAAAGACATAGTTGCTAAAAAAAAAAAATAATCAAGTGAAAGCCTTCTTGTTATACAGGGTTTTGATTTTTGAAGATAAAAATAGTTTATAGGGGCCTTAAATGTTTTCGTACTACAACAAATAGGGACATAGTGAAAATCATAGGCAAAGGATGTTAAGATATATATATTTTTTTTTATTGGTATGACTTTTTATTAAGATATTCAGAAAATATTAAGAGATCGAGTGTCAAGTTTTATTCAGTGCCAACCCTAAAAAATATTTCTCTCTTGTAAGGGAGATTTGAGAAAATATATGCATGTGTACTTAAAAAGCGGTGCTGAAAGTACGTTTCCCGATGAAGTAAATCACATTATAGAACATTAACTAACGCCAAAATCACATTAGGGAATAAAAGTGAAATATAAGGGTTTCATCACTGTGGCATGTGTGCGTGTTGAGAAATTAGTATGCTGGACCATTTGCGGTTTTTGAATTTCTAGTATGCAATAGCGATTTAAAATTATAGTTTTGCATTTCAAAAAATTTGAACCACGTTCAGCGAAAAGTAAAATGTATTTGATTACTGAAGTACTATCTTGCTTTGTATGAATTGACTAAATGATAAAACACTAATAATTTTTTAAAAAGAGTTGCCTTTTTACTTTAAAAAAAACAGTAATATGTAGAAAAAGAAGGCAAATATTGGGAAAAAACATACTGACAGGAACAATTCATTTTTATTAAAACCTTGTCTAACCACAGTTATTTTCTATAACTCCTCGTAGTCTCTCCATAACAGAGGCGACATGCTTATATATAAGTTCCGTATTCCTACGCATTACTTCCCATTCCCTCTTTGCATGTTCTATTAACTGTTCCGAGGTTCTTTCATTTGCTGTTTCCCAGACATTGACTATATTTGCCCAGACATTTTCGATTGGGTTTAAGTTACATGCCTTGCTTGACCATGGTAGGATCTCGAGGTGGTTTTGGTCACGAAACCATCTCTTAACTGCCCTCGACGTGTGTACTGGGCAGTTATCCTGCATGAATACCATCGTTTCTGGGAAAAGCAAGGCATAGCTCCATACTGACAGGAGAAACACTTCTAATAATTCGATATATTTCTCCGAATTGAATCTCCCCTCTATTTCTGCCAGTTCACCAACGCCATGCAGGAATATCCACTCCACATATTACAAGTCACGTGGCCACCCTCGCAGTTTCGTAGATGTTTTATCTATCACATCTGGAAAATATAGAATGAGAGATTAGAACATAAATTATTAGGGCACATACGGCAATAATCTGTATAGACAGTGATCTTTTCCATACATCATAATACAATAAAAAAAAAAAAAAGTTAGAAGTTAAAAAGTAATTTGCACACCTCTAGCAGGGGAGCTTCCAATGCGCGGTGGAACAAAATATTTTTTCATGACTCCAGATTACCTTTCCCCAGTAATCCAGATCATTGTCTACATACTGCTGGGCGAACTGGAGGCGACCTTGGCGATGACATTTGGTGGACCTCTATTTGATGGCTGGTGTTCGGTGATGAATACCATCTGCGTGCAATCTTTTTCTCGCCATTCGACTTGTTACTGGGAGCTGCAATTTTTCTTGTATTTTAACTGCATTGGTAAAGGGGTTCGCCTCCACCATCCCCATTCCCCTCCTCCTACTCCTCCTTCGACTTCTATGTCTCAGTTCCTCAATTCCCCTCCTCCTTCTCCTCCTTCCAATTCTATCTGTCCGTTCCCCTTCCCATCATCTTCCTCCTCCTCCTTCCACTTCTATCTCTTCGTTCCCTCCTTCCCCTCCTCCTCCTCCTCCTTCTCCTCCTCCTGCTTCTCCTCCTCCTACTTCTCCTCATCATCACCACCACCACCATCATCATCATCACACCACCACCATCATCATCATCATCATCATCATCATCATCATCATCATCATCATCATCATCATCATCTCCTCCTCCTCCTCCTCCTCCTCCTCCTCCTCCTCATCATCATCATCATCATCATCTCCTCCTCCTCCTCCTCATCATCATCATCATCATCATCATCATTCTCATCCTTCCACTTCTATCTCTCCCTTCCCCTCGTCTCCCTCCTCCTTCACCTCCTCATTCCACTTATATATCTCCGTTTGCTCTTTCCCCTCGTCTACCGTGATTACTACAGTGATTTGCGTACGTGCATAGTGGAGATTAATGACCGTGCCTATATTAACATTGATTATTACAGTGATGTATGTGCGTAACATTACAAGGTGATGCTTACATGATAGAGGTAATGGAGATGAGACGCATTAAGAGTGTCTGCAATTTTAGCACGTCCCAGCAATATGGTGTTGGGAAGAGAGATAAGGCCGGAGCCGCTGAACAGCTGGAGCAGCAGAAGCACAGGTTTGGAGCGGGCATTTATGTACCACGAGAAAACACTTTTCGATGAGCTGGCGAGGAGGCTTGATCACGTTACACTAAAATTTACGAGGAAACAAGGCGAAGAACCAGGAACTCTAAATCGTCTGAGGATGCCTGAGGAACGTGACACCCGGCGGTTTCCGCCACCTTCTGAGGGGACTCTTACTACGGAAGGAAACCAGAAGAGGGGACCGATGCTGTTAAAACTATGGCTTGGGGGTAACTCTGCCACATGGTGTCCTTGCAGCATTAGTAAAGGCCTTCTGGACTTTAATGGTTTTAGGCCACGGGACACAATTGCCACGGTACCAGCTGCGTCTGTCTAAGCTGGAACCGACCTTTCCAGACGCGTCCTCTACAATAGCCCTAATCACGTTTACCAGGTTACCTGAGAACACGGAGCCAGGCGCAACGATGTTGCTTTAAAGCAGTACGTTTCCTAACGTCAGTCGTAATGGGACGTGGGAGAGTAAGGTATAATCTCTTTCACAGAAAGACACTTTTATTGCAGCCATCCTGCAGACCCTAAGCAATATTTGAAGGATGTGTGAGCTCCCGAGTGAGACTGACGTGGGCCGCACAACGAGCTATGCCTGACCTGCCCAAAAAGCTACAGAGGTCGCTGAACTACCACTTCAGTAGTTACCTGCCTGAGATCCCTCCTTTTTTTACTTTTATTTTTTTAACATGTAATGCTGTAATCCTGTAATGCTTTTATTTTTCTAGTGGGGGCTGGTCGTGTTTATTTTTCTGGAATGTTCTTTTAGTTGAAAAGTTCCGTTTTAAGTTATATGTGTATTTAAAATTTATAGCTTTAAGGTATTTTTTTCTTATTTTAAAGGGTTTTTATTTTTAAAGTCATTTAGTCTTTAAGTTCATTTCATTTAGTTTAAAGCCTTTTCGAGTTTTGGTTTTAAGTTTTGGGGTTTGTTAGTTTGCATTTTAAATTTTTAAGTTTTTTAAATTTTTTCGTTTTTTTTTATAATTATGTTTTATTTTTTTATATATTTTTGGAAGTCGTGGTCACTCGTTCTATATATTCCTGAGATTTTGCAGTCATTTTACTTGCCTGCTGTCTTTTGTAAAGGATG
Organism: Penaeus monodon; assembly: GCF_015228065.2. NCBI lineage: Eukaryota > Metazoa > Arthropoda > Malacostraca > Decapoda > Penaeidae > Penaeus > Penaeus monodon. Next base: position 97,644 of record NW_023651700.1, read on the forward strand.
GATATACAATCCTCTCTCCTTTCAGATAAGATTTTGTGCTCTGAACTTCTAGTCTGCTGACATTTTCTTGAGTTTCCCTCGACCTGAGCACGTCAAGGAGGGCAAACGCCCGACGACCCGGAAGTTTGGCTAAGGAGGCCTTCGCCTGGAAAACGCCACTGTTGGGGCCTCTCGCTCAGTTGGTGCTGGCCGCTCGGTTGGAAAAGGGAGTTGTATGGACGCGATGTACCCCTGCTAAAGTCGCGAGAGCTCAGACTCCGACAGTTCGTAAAATGTCCCTCCAACTGAAGAATAAGTCGTCAACGTGAAAAGGTTGAAGCCTTTGGTGTTCACAGTAATCAGTACCCTTCACTCCTGATGAACCATACGCCTCCAAACTGAGCACGGGCGAGGAAGGGGGGAGGGCAAACTCGATGTCCTTGCTCGGGCCCATCAAATCTGTAATAGAGTGGGCTAGAAGAGAGGAAGGAATTGAAAGCAAAAAACCCCGTTCATCCCACCTCTGCCGCTGACCGGGGAGTGGGAGAAACCGCTTATCCCAGCCGCGTAAAAGGACACAGGGAAGGGAAGAGGAGAAAATGAACTCCAATCTCGTAACTGAAAAACATCGGAATACAATAAAAGAGAAAAGAAACAACCGTGAAAAAGGGTACAGGGAAGAAAAATTAATGCATTCCTTATGTAAGGAAACCAGCAGAGAAGGAAGACATAAACTTTAACTCTTTCCCGGGGAAACAAAAACTGTCTGGCCGTTCCAGCCAATGTAGGAATGCAGCTGTAAGAGCAGAGTTGTCAATTAGCATACTTTATCGCAGCATTTCGTATTATTTTGGGTGTTATCATGTTGCCGCGAAATGCCGTGGGGTGTTTCTGGAGGCCGAGGAAATAGGTAGGAGAATTTGAAGAAGTAGTTGGTGCTTTAGATGGGGCACACATACCTATATCTCATGAAAGAAGTACTATATAAACCATAAAGAATTACGAAGCATGCAGCTATATCCTTTCAAACCATGAAATTCAGAGAGCTTTTGGTCTTCTGAAGTGTAAATTCTAAAAAAAAAAAAAAAAAAAAAAAAAAAAAAAAACGTACAATTGAATAAGTGTACTATTCTTTTCAGCCGCTGTTGCGCAAAATCTCTCTTGTTTTTTTACTCTGATTCTTCTGCTTACCTTTTCTCTTTGCTGCTGATGAAGGGGGATATAGAACTCATTATAGAGGTAAGTGTTCCAGGAAACTTTCTAGAAAGGAGTTAGGCCTTTCCTGACCCTGCATTTGATGGTTGATTGTATATTGATAACAGTAGTAGTAAACAATGATGATAATAATAATAAAATGAAAGGGTTGAAAAATGACAATCAGAAATGTATCAATATATTTAGAATTAATCCCATACATCATATTTTGCTGAAAAAATTTGAAATGTTTGTGCCACGAAATTTAAAAAAGTATTCTAAGTTTACTTGAGTCAGTCGCATATAATCTGTGGACCAATCTGTCTCATTTTTGAAAGTCTTCTAGGTTGGAAGGACATAGGCAAAAGAATAATAACTAATATTTGATCAACCAATTTTAATGATATTATAGACAAGAATATGAACGGAAAATTCTTATAAAAGGAGGTAAGAGTTGGATAAAGAGAGCTGCCATATGCTACAAGATATTCCCCCCTTTTTTGGAAAGTGGTAATCCATAAAGGTTTCAAGGATAAAACGGAATACGGCAGTATAAAATATCCAGTCTGCAATCTTCAACTGTATTGGATTTTACAATAAAAATACACAATAAAAAATATATATAATTACTATTTTTAAATTCCCCCTTTTTACCAAACGGTCTGGATTAAGGGAAAGCTTTTGTCTTCAATTTAATGGTTATCTTTTTGCCAAATCACTTTTTTCCCTGGTACTACTAGATATTTGGAGTTTATACATTTTGAAAGCTTCAATTAGCAGATATGCCCAAGATATAGAAAAAAAGTAAATTAAAGGGTTTTTTCAAGAGTTCATCACAAAAGCAAAGACGAGGAAAAAATAACAATAGAATAAAAAAATTTGCAGGTTCATATACATATATTAAAAGCACATTTATTTACATATTCCTGCCAAACGAAACATTTTGCTGGGTTGACTCAGTAGTAGATGTCTTTATTTTTCCAAAACCAATTAAAAGAAAGAAAATAAAATGCAAGGTTACGATTTTCTTTGAAGGCAGAAAACGTAGAAAACGTGGATTTAGAGATTAGTAGGTGAGATCGTATATCTTTATTTTTATTATTATTATTATTATTATTATTTTTTTTATTATTATTTATTATCATTATTATTATTTTTATTATTATTTACTATTTATTTATTTATTTACTTTTAAATTATATTTCTGTTATCATTATTATAATAATACGATCATTATATCATTATGATACGAGAACTTCTATTATGACAACTAACCATACTATTTTACTACACAAGTAATCAATTAAAAGGTAATAATAATGATGACAGTCGATAATAAACGATAAAAACGATAATAATAATAATACAACAACTCCATTTCATACGAGTATTTCATAAATAGACGAATGGTATAGGTAGTGTTAGGTTAGGTTACTATAGGTTAGGATAGGTTATGCTTGGGTTTAGGTTAGAATTGTAAGCTTAAAATTAATTAGAATCAAAAAGTTAGATTAGAATAGTACTTTGGGTAGGTGATATTTAGATTAGATTAGGTTAGGTTAGGTTAGGTTAGGAATAAGGAGATGATAGACATTTGTCAATATTTATTTTAAAAATTTTGGGAAAAAAATTTTCATTTTGGGTTTTCATTTAGGTATAAGGAGACACTAACAATAGAGCAATGTAATGTTGATTTATGAGGCTTCGAAAATTTTATTTTGGGTAGTATAATAAAAAATATTTTCCTTTTTTAATTTTGTTTATAGATTGGGTATCAATGATTTAACGGGACATACTCACCTACAAAGCCACTATCAGTAATTGTTTAGTATGATTTTAGGCTTAAAACATTTTCCGTTCACATTGTTATCCTTATAATAATCGGACATTGTGTTTACTGCGCATGTATCTCTCTCTCTCAAAAAAAAAAAAATAATAATAAAAAATAATAATAATAAAAAAAAAAAAATATATATATATATACACACTAACATTTCATACATATATAATATAAAATTTTATATATATATATATAAAATATATATATATATATATAATATATATAGGCATTCATATCTAAAATTCATAATATTATAATAAAAAATTCCTCACAGAAGTATAGATTTCTCCAAGAGGATATATATAGATATAGAAGCATTTTATTGTAATTTAAACAATAGTGAAAGAGGAAGAAACTGCATCAGCAGGGTTTCTCCAAGTAATTCCAGCTTTATTAAGCTACCTACTTTGAAAATAATAAACATAAATAAATCTAATCTCCCTAAGGAAACCTAATCTTAACTATTATATATCAAATTTAAACCGAACCCAACCTAACTTGGACTAACCTAACCTAACTTAAACAAACTAATGAGCCTGAAATAACCTAGCCTAAACTAAACTAATTAACATTACCTAACTAAACTAATAATCCAACCAACCCAATTAATAAAATAACCCAGCCGAAACCTCACTTAACATAACCCACTTAACCCATCTTAGGCCTAACCTACCACCTAACCGAAAATTAACCCACCCTAAACCAAACTTAATCTAAAACCCAATCTTTATACATTTTAAATTTTCTAATTAACATACATTTCCATTTTGCTTTATTTTCTTTGTTGGAATTTAGTATTGAGTCAACAAAGATTAAATTATTCTAGGGTTATGCCTTGTCGAAAGCAATAACTTCGGATATATTTTCTCCTCTTATACTTATACACCTATACTCTTTTCTTTGCAGATGAGTTTCGAATACTTCTAAGTATTCGAAAACTTATCTGCAAAGAAAAGTGTATAAGCTAAATAATATACACGGTCCAATGATTTCCATTCAATCAAAAAATCGCTGTTCCCTGTCATTCCAGTATTTGCGTTTATCAGGGAATATAATGCTTGCAATCTTGCGTTGTCCTGCGTTAAAC
>NW_023651700.1:106743-124923 GCF_015228065.2 Penaeus monodon
TATATTTCCTAAAATGTTCTGCCGCATTTCTCGATGTTTTACAATCTACAATGCAACTTAGGAAAGTTTTCCTTAAGACCCATATGTATAACTATATACTGACGAGCGTATCCTTCCATAAGAGATCGCAAACAATACATCCTCCGTTTTTATGATGATATCAGCACAGAAAGTGGACTAGCTCTTCAGCAATTTACTCCCCTCTCGAAATTGTCTATAGTACCTGGCTACACGTATATAGGAAGAAAAAGAACGATGCAACGGTAACAAATATGTTTGCGCATTCAGCACCACTTATTAAGTAATACATACATATATTTTCTTAAAAACTTTTACAAAGAGAGAAAAATCTTTAAGTCGACACTGAATAAAACTTGCTACTTGACCTCTTCCACATTCTCTGAAGAACTTGATATACAAGCATGCCAAATGAAGAAAACATCCTTCACCTATAATTTTTCACTATGCCACTAGTTGCTGCAGTGACGAAAACTGTTAAGACCATGTAAAACTATTTCGATCTTCAAAAATAAAAAAAAAAGGCTTTGATTAATTGTTAACACATTTTCCCCTTTTAGCAATTGACTCTTTATCAAAACCAAGAACTTTTATGAAATATAAAAAAAAAAATTGAGGTAAAATAATATAACTTGTTTGCCCCTCATGATATAATGCTTTTATAATTGTTCGCATATTGGACAAAGACACACACAAATTAGCCTAAAGCAGAGATTTTTGACCATGGGTACTTTTACCAGAGGGAGTAAATATACATGACACCCGCGATGCGATAGATCTTAGCAGACAGCATGTGATTTTCCAACTGATGTGGGTTTGTTTGTTTTTTTCTTAAACCGGGTTATCAACAACTATATATTATATTTCTTAATCAAAACGTTCTTTGCAAAAAAAAAAAAAAAAAATAAAGGTGCTTTCTTGTTGTGTGTCTACATTAGATATTCTTGTTTTACATGGCAGTAAAGGGGTATATGACGAGCAACATACAGTCGAGGAGGTAAGTTATAGAGAAAGGGTTGAAAATCACAGTCCTAAAGGGGAAAAAGCCGCAACCGAAGCAATATTTTCTAAATGACAAGTAAAAAAGCATTTGTTTAGGAGAAAAAATATTCGCATTACCTCATAATAAGGGAGGGAAAAGCTTCTTTTCATAACTTAGAGAAAGCAAAATGCCCTTTTTTCAAATACAAGGGTGATTATTGAAGTAAATTTATATGAACTGAGCAGTTTTTTCAGACTTGGGAAATATATGGTAAGTGTTAAAATGTTATAGCATTGCTATCATCTTTAACAAGAAGTCTTATTTATCTAAAGATGCCTTCCTTAACTCTGACAATGCTCCAGGCAATATCCAGATAACGGACGACCACAGACAGGTATCAGGGAATACCCCTTCTTGTCACGAGATAATGACTTCACCGACATAGTAAAACCATTAATGGACGTGTGAAGTGAGGAAGAGGCGAACAATAGAGCGACACCATGGAAGTACTTTTCTCGCCTCCTTTCGTGAAGAACTGCATAGTTAATGAATATCTACCATGAAAATCGCACCCCTTCAATCATTTGACCAAGGTAAACCCCCATGCTCTAGATAGCTAGAAAGTTTTAGAAATGCTCGCCTCGGTTGTTGATCTTCGTAGCACATCGTTCTTCACACCCACTCGTTCCGCTAGCTCACGGTCTGTTCTCCCTATCAAACATGCCATATCTGTTGGCGAGGCCTCTCCCTTCTCCTAAATCTGCTCCTCCTCCCCTCTCCCCTCGACTAAGCGCGATGCTGTATTTACCGCGAGGATGTAAAAGATGGTGATTATAATCATAATTGGAGCTATAACATAACTTCACACAACACTAAATATGTATTGACATTGATTGACTTAGAATTGGTGATGCTTATAGCCATATCAAGCTTGGAGGTTCCTTGCGAAGAAAACATAAAATTTGATAAAACAGTAATATGTCTTTCATTAGTAGTATAAAATAGATAATTACTCGTATGACAATATACAATCATCATAGTACAAACATTTGCCACGATAATTTGTCAGAATTTATAATTCCATCATTCGCATTCAAGTTTTGCTTCTCGCTTTCCTCGCAATTATTTATTCTTTCCCATTCGCAGACAGAAATACGACGGTAACAGGGCACGATTTGGTGTCTTGCGGGCATGTCACCTCCGTCGGAAGGAGCATTCAGATTCTGATAGAGGCTTATAAATACTAGCAACCGCATCCGAGCCATTACATGCTAGTAATTAACCAAATTTCCTTATGTAAAAGTGTAATTTTTATTCTTAAATGACAAATAATGCTTACCAATGGTATCAATATATGTATTTTTTTCATAAAAGTACCATCTAACCTTGTTATTAAAGAAGAAATAAACAAATATACCCAATCCTCCGATACATTTTCCAGCGAGACAAGTACATACGTCTGAGAATGCTATACATTTTCCCACTAAATGTGCGACCGCCAATGGCACTTTCTGTGCTGATATCATCATAAAACGGAGGATGTATTGTTATGCGATCTCTTATGGAAGGATACGCTCGTCTGTATATAGTTATACATATGGGTCTTAAGGGAAAACTTTCCTAAGTTGCATTGTAGATTGTAAAAACATCGAGAAAATTGCGGCAGGACCATTTTAGGAAAATATACCGCATTGTCCTTGAGGTTAATAGCAAAACACATAACTGAGTCAACACGTGGGACAGGTGGGTGACACTAGTTGGTAGATAATTAGGTGTTCAGGTTGGTAAATATGAGGGGGACGGAAACCCGTCTTTTGACCTGGTGTAGATACCTTGGGAAAAAACACTATTTCAGGGCTCTCTAAATAGAATCAGGACTAGAGTCCTCTTTCAAGTCTATAGGTAATAACCTGTTTAGTTTATAGTAGAGAAAAACGTGCAAAGTATGAATATTGGTTATCGCATGTTAACATTCTACAGAGACTTTAAGACTGTTATTGTGTTCATGCCCTTTAGGACGTTGTGTTTTTGTTAAGCTTGAGAGTCTTAATAAAGGCAATTTATGGGGGAGGAGGGGAGAGTGAGGCCCCATCGGAGGTGGTGTCGTCAGACGGACAAAACTGACCACGCAGGGCCTCTAAAATCACTATTGATCGTGTCACTGGCTCAATTAGCTATAGGTGTGATCATCTACACCTGTAACACTTCAGTGCAGAAGCTGTATTATCGCCTTAAGCAAGGACTGTGACTGTGTGCACTTTGTTTGTTTGTTCTTACTATTATTAGGTTTTGTAATGGGAATATGGAGGACAACACACAATGGTGGGGACAGGGGGCGGGTAGGAAGGGGAAGGATAGGATCACCCGTTTTCGCGCTAGTCAAAACACCTTGAATTTGGTTCATTACCTGGCCTGAGTCCATCCGTTCTTTCCTTGCGGGGGTTATTTGTATTGGTTATGAGGGGTATATTCGTCTGTACACGGGCCATTTGTTCAAGTCAGTTACAATGTTTCAAACAATAGTTATACATAATGGGGCAAGTAGTAGTGACGGTAGTGGGTAGATAATTAGGTGTTCAGGCTACATACAACGGGGGAAACCGTCTTTGACCTGGTGCTTTGTAGATACCTTGAAAACCCTATTAATGCTCTCTAAAGAGAAAAAACACCAATTTCGTCATTCCAATCTATTAGAACTAACCTTTTAGTTTTATAAGTATGAAAACGTGCAAAGGTATGAATATGGTTATCACCATTTACCATTTACACAGAAAATTTAAGACTGTTATTGTGTTAGTCGCCTCTTATGGCGTATGTTTGTGTAAAGCTTGAGAGTCATAAAAAGATACAGAATTTCATGATCCTTTCAATAAAACTATATTTTTATTATGAAATGTCTTTTCGGAGAAGGAACGGCACTATAACACGTTAAAATAGAGATGGAGGGTCGCAGGGCTTATCATCGTTTGCGAATTGTCATTTCTTTTGCGAATTTTTTCCTTATTAGGTCTGCACCTTTGTTAATTAGCATTGTAAAAAAAAATAAAGTATGATTATACATCTTTGCGATTATTTCATCCATTACCTCTGAGCACAAGGAAGGGGGTTGTTAGGAGTTCAGGCGTAAATACCAAATACGGGGGGAAAAAACCCATCTGTTGACCTGGTGTAGATACTGAAACCCTATTAATGCTCTCTAAATAGAATAAACCAGCGGGCTTTTCAAATTAACGGTAATTAACCTTTTAGTTTTATAATGCATTGAAAGGGCAAACATATGAAATAGTGGTAATCGCATTTTACATTAATAGAAACTTTAAGCCTGTTATTTGTAGTTTCATTCATTAGAGCGGTAGAATGCAGATACCCCCCCCTCCCTCGTTCCTTCTTTTGTGGCCTTGAAAACAGGTGTCAATTCTCTATCGGGTACAAGTTCAACAGAAGACTAATTGCGGGGGCCCGGGGTGTGGCGGCAGGGGAGCGCAGGCGGTGCGGTATGAGGGACGGCAGGTCATCAGCTACCCGTGGCATTTGGGGTGACTGCTGATTATGAGTGCAGCATCAGTGTGGAAGCGGCGTGCTCAGGCACTCAGTGCCAGGGGCTGGTATTATCTCCGAAGGAGGGACTTGTGAGTGATTCTCGCTTTGTCTTGCTTCTTTTTTGAACTATAGTGCTTTGGCCGGGTATCGGAGGAATGTGGGGGACGGGCAGGGGCGGATAGGAAGGGAAGGAGGGCTTCGGTTTGGAGGGAGGGTGAGAGGAACTCTTTAGGCGGATTGTGTATTAGACATCCATTAGAGGGACATTTATGGTTTAGTGATTAATTGGGAGGATATAAATTCGTCTGTAACAGGTGTGTCAAATTCTCGATTCCAGGTACAAGTTTAAACATGGTGAATATTGCGGGGTGGGCGGGGTGGTTGGGAGGGTATGGAAGAGGTGGTGTCGGCTGGTGTGTGTGTCGGGTGTGTGCGGATGGGGGTGTGGGGGCTGGTGGTGGGTGATGTGTGTGGTGTCGTGGGGCGTGGGTGCTTGTGGGTGCTGTGTGTGTGTGCGTGGGCGCGGGGTGCGGAGCGCAATGTTGTAGTTACGTGTTCTAGTACAATCCAAAAATAAAGGCATATATTGTATAACGAGTCTTTTCTCATAATCCTGTACCACTTAATGTATTCGTACGTCTAGTACAGTGATACTAGCAAGATATAGAGAGAGAGAGAGAGAGCACGAGTAGAGAGAGAGCGATAGAGATGAGAGAGAGAGGAGAGCCACAAAGAGAGTACGAGAGACGAAGACGAGTAGATAGAGAGAGAAGATAGAGAGCGAGAGAGAGAGAGAGGGAGAGAGAGACAGACAGACGAGAGAGCAGGAGCATAGAGCGACAGGACCGAGTGAGGAAACGAAGACGAAGACAGAGAGAGAGAGAGAGAGGACCGTGCGAAGCCATGAGAGAGAGGCGCGAGACGAGACGAGAGAGAGAGAGAGAGAGACAGACGAGAGAGAGGCCAGAGACGCCGACAACGACGAGGAAGGAGAGAGAAAGAGAGAAGAGACGAAGAGAGAGAGAGAGAGAGAGAGAGGAGAGATAGATAGACGAGAGAGAAGGCAGAGAGAGCGACAGACGAGGAGAGAGAGAGAGAAGAGAGAGATAGAGAGACGACAGAGAGAGATTATGCGAGATGAGATGAGATGAGAGCGAAGAGACGGGCAGAAGAGAGAGAGTAGAGACGAAGAGAGAGAGAGGGCGTACATGACGAGACGATGCAGAGAGAAGCGAGCTACGAGAGAGAGAGAGAGAGGTATAGAAGGTAGAAAGACAGAGAGAGAGAGAGAGAGGAGCCGATGAGACGAGAGAAGAGAGAGAGATATAGGAGACAGACGATATATGATGACACCGAGAAGAGAGCATAGAGAGAGAGAGAGAAGACTAGCTAGAGATATGAGAGATAAAAGCGAAAAAAGTAGACGAGAGTATACAGAGGAGCAGAGAAGGCCGAGAGAGAGCGAGAAGAGTACGTAGAGAGAGAGAGAGAGAGATAGAATAGTCGAGAGAGAGATACAAGAGAGAGAGAGATAGGCGAGAGAGATGGGAATAGGATACAGAGAGAGGAGCCGACAGAGCAGAGCACTAGGGAGTAGTATAGCGCAGAGAAGGAAAGGAGCACGAGAGGAGATGGGAGAGATATGTGTAATAGACGAGAGAGAGACAGAGAAGTAGAGAGAGAGATTATTAGCAGAGTGGGGAGGGGTGAATGAAGATATACAGATATAGAGACTGAGAGTAACGAGAGCGGGGAATAGAGAGAGAGAGAGAGATAAATCAGAGAGGAATCGAGGAGAGATATATATATAATAGAGTAGCAGAGGAGAGAGAGAGAGGATACAGATGAGTATACGATGTATATATACTATGTGTAGAACCAGAGAGACGCTAGTATTTAGTATAAATAGAGAAGAGAGATAGAGGCAGTATAACGATTATTGTATATATGAGAGGAGACAGAGAGATAGATGTATGATATATGATGTGATCATAGATAGGAACTGCTAGCAGAGTAGCTAAGTACGAGAGCAAGGCGAATGGAGAGAATAGAAGATATATATTATAAGGAGATATAGCATAGAGGTCATACATATATTCTTCTAGCATTCGATAGGGGGAACGAGAAGACTATAGAGAGATATATATATTATAGACTCAGATATAGATTATATACGCTGAGAGACTACATCTAGAGAAGACTATTCAGAGTCTCACCATAGAGTAGAATAGTACTGATATGAGGTGTAAGAATATAGATATCGTAGCATATGAGTATAGTAGACGATAGAAGATGATATATATATATATAGATAAGTTATACAGATATATCATAGCCTGAGCGAGTCAAGAGAAGAGATAGAGTAGAGAGAGAAAGAGACGAGAGAGGGAGAGCAGAGGTGGAACGAGATAGAAGAGACGAGCGCAGGATATAAGTAGAAGATATATATATATACATAATAGATATATAGTATACATAGGATATAATATATGGACTAGATAGGGGGCAAGATATATAGATACTGTATATATCAGGATAAAGAGAAGTATAATATAGAGGAGAGAGAGAGAGATACGTATATATGACAATAATGCACATACTATATATACTATGTATACGAATATATATTATATCATCAGATACTATAGATATATACGAATTCAGATATATATAGTAACAGAGCATATATGTGATATATAGGGGACCCATGTCATAGATATAGATATAGATATGATTATATCAATAGAGAGATATCAGATACAGAGATCTATATATAGTATCAGGCATATTACACAGGAGATAGACATATTATTAGACATATTTATGCGAGACGTACTGGAAGATCTCTTAGATCGATAGTACGAGAATACTAGACTAGTATATAGATAGAGATGAGATAGGTAGTATGTAGATACATAGTAGGACACATCTAGAGATACATAGCCGTAGGAGTAGGGACTAGATGAGTATATCATACGAGAGAGATATAATATAGTAGTGGAGTACTTAGATTATAGATATATATATATATCATATTATATATATATATAATTATATCTTACACTATATATTACACATATATATATATACATGTATAATATATATATATATTATCCTATATATATATATATATATATATAATATATATTTATATATATATATATATTTATATCGATATACTATATATCACTATATGTATGTATGCAAGCCCTCATAATATATATAACACAATACTACAACATTTATATATATATTAGATATATAGATATATAAGATATATATATAATATATACTATCTATATATATTAATGCTATGTATAATATCGTGTAATATACCTATAATTATACCTGCACTACATACATATATACTATACTACAGTAATATATACCTATATATACTTATATATAGATCATATATATATGATCAATATATAGCGGGTAATATATATATATACATACACTAGAACTATATAACGTATTATAGTATATATATACTAGCAGAAAAATTACATCAGATATACAGTGACTATATAGACAGATAGAGGTACAGAGATATACCAGGCGAGATATAGATAGTAGAAGCTACTAGAGAGAGCAAGGCAGGGACGGATCAGACAGGATGGGCAACGAGATCGGATAGGGATGAGGGACGGAGCGAGGGTTAGATATCGATAGGGACGAGACGACTAGGCCAGAGAAGAAAGATACAATAGTAGCATATAATAAGTGATTTAAGACACCAGAGTGGACGAAGAGAGAGGACGAGCATACAGTAGGACGAGTAGATAGATAGAGCAGAGAGATGAGTAGAGAGAGAGAGAGAGTAGAGAGTAGAGAGCAAGGACGATACGCTAGGAGGAGATGAGATACACGATTAGAATTAGCGAGACAGAGAGATAGAGAGACGAGAGAGAGAGAGAGAGAGAGAACAGAGGAGACGGAGAGAGACGAATAGGGAGATATAGAGAAGAGATCGCGAATAGGAAGAGAGGAGAAGAGAAGAGAGAGAGATAGAGAGAGAGACGAGAGCGAGACAGGAGAGAGAGAAGATGAGAGAGAGAGGATGCAGAAGCGAGAGAGAGGGATAGAGAGAGAGAGAGAAGATGGAGAGAGCGGAGAAGAGGAGAGAGATAGATAAGGGAAATGAGTGAACAGAGACGAGAGAGAGCTAGAGATATACATAGAGATAGAGACAGAGAGAGACGAGAGAGAGAGAGACGGATATAGAGAGAGAGAGATAATAGAGATAGAAGCACGAGATGTAGGGAGAGAGCAGGAGAGGAGCAGAGGAGGGAGAGACAGAGAAGAGACGAGGCCAAGAGAGAGAGATGAGAAGTAGATGAGAGACGAGAGCCGACGACGCGACGAGCGGAGAGACGAAGGAGAATAAGGAGATAGACAGGTAGAAGAACAGGACGAGAGAGAGTAGAGAGATAGAGAGACAGAGAGTAGACATAGAGAGCGATATAGAGGAGAGATGAGTGTAGAGAGAGAGAGAGAGGGCGAGAGAGTAGAGAGAGCAGAGATACTAGAGACAGAGCAGAGAGGGGAGAGAGAGAGAGCGAAGAGGAAGGTATAGATGGTATAGAAGACGAGAAGATAGATAGAGAGAATATGATTAGATATAGAGAGCAGAGACGAGAGAGAGTAGACGAGAGAGATAATAGAGAGATCGATGATATATATCGGATACGACTACGAGGTAGACGAGATAGCAGAGAGAGAGATAGGGAGAGCAGAGCTACAGGCAGAGAGAGGAGATCAGAGAGGAGAGATATAGATACGAGAGAGCAGAGGATATATGAGTAGATAGATAGAGATAGATAGAGATAGTAGATATGAGAGATATATATAGAGATATAATATATATCTATCTATATATTTGTGGTGGTATCACTATATAATTATATATATAGAAGATAATAGATATATAGATGTGGTGGCGGCTATATAGATATATATATATAGATAGAGAGAAGAGTATAGAGTAGAGAGAGATAGGTATTGGGGGGGGAGAGAGAGATATAGAGAGAGATAGAGTACGTAGAGAGAGAAGCAGTGAGAGCTAGGGTAGAGAGGAGATGTGAAAGTAGAGAAGATATATATTATTATATATGAGATGTATTAGAGCTGAGATTAGAGATGAAGAAGACCAGATATGTATTGCTAGAATAGAGAGACTACACTATGAGATCATTACAGAGCTATAATAAGAGATAGATAGAGAGATAATATATAGATAAGTAATATAGTAATAGACTATATAGACGAGAGATTATATGGATGGTATAATAATATAACGACACATAATAGTACATATATATATTATAGATATAGATAGTTATACGGACTAGATATATATATATTATATAGCTAGGGATGTAGGACATCTGTATCATATATATATTTTTCCAGCATATATATAATACATTATATAATATATATATATCATATAGTATATTGATAGACTAGATATGAGTATCATATATATATTATATATATATAATGTAGGTAGACTAGGGGGGTAATATGAGATAGTAGACCATGCTGATACAGAGTAGAGAGAGATATACTATATATAGTATATATACTAGCGAGAATAGAGAGGACATGATATAATAAGAGTATATCATGGGTGTAAGATATATAATTAGTACATAACAGAGAATAGGCAGAGAAGAGAGAGAGAGAGATAGAGGAGAGAGAGAGAGAGATAGAGAGAGATATATAGATAGATAGAGAGAGATAGTAGATAGAGAGAGATAGGTAATAGATAGAGGAGACAGACAGATAAGAGATAGATAGAGATAGAATAGAGAGACGAGAATAGAGATAGAGATAATGGAGAGAGAGGAGATACTATAGTATATAGGGAGAACTATGTGAAATAAGAGACGAGGAGACTACAGATTAGTGAAGGAGAGCCGTTACGAGATATATAGAAAGATGAATATTATAGATCTAGAGATATAGAGATAGATACTATAGACGAGTATATAGAGAGAGATACAATAGAATATATATAATAGATGGAGAGTAGATAGATATAGAGAGAGAGAGAGCGATCAGCAGAGAGGTAGTGAAGATATAGGAGGAGAGAGCAGAGAGAGAGAGAGAAGAGAGAGGGAGAGAGAGCAGAAGAGAGAGATAGATATGAGATAAAGATAGAGATATAGAAGATATTATGAGATAGATAGAGAAAGGGCGAGATCAAGGACAATAGGATATAGAGATTTATATTCTAACAGAGTAGTATAGATATATATAGAGAGAATATATAATATATATAGAGACAAGATAGATGAGAGAGAGAGAGAGAGGAGAGAGAAGAGAGAGAGAGTGAGAGTAGTTGAGTATGTGAGATAGATATATAGAGATATAGGATAGATGATAGGGAGAGAGAGAATGAGGAGTAGTATAAGTAGAGAGATGGATACATAAAGATATTAGATATATAGTAGAGATAGATTTAACGAGATAGATAGAGAGATAAGCAGAAGCATATAAGATACATAGCAGAGATATAAGAGAGATACGTAGGAGAGAAGAGATAGCTAGAGAGATATATAGAGATATAGATTAGAGACAGAGGTGTAGAGTAAATAGGATGAGAGGATAATAGAGAGAGAGACGAGAAGTAGATATAGAGGAGAGACGGGAGTGAGAGAGAGGGATGGACGGGGAGCGAGGCATATAGATCGTAGAAGAGAAAGAGAGAACAAGAGAGATGCACAACAGGGAGAGACATATAGAGATCTATAGGTAGATATATATAGAGATACGCACGAGGAAGAGAGAGAGAGATGATGAGGGAGAGATAGGTATATAGATGGAGATACGATGTGGATAGCGAGTATAGACTCAGATATAAGTAGTCCATCACAGACACAACACACACACACACACACACACACACACAACACACACACAAACACAACCACACAAGAGAGAGAGAGATGGCAGGCAAAGATAGGAGAGATAGAGAGAGAGATAGAGAAAAGAGATATGCAAGAGAGAGATATGTAATAGGGACTATAACATAGATAGGAGAAGAGCAGAGAAGGGGGAGGGAGAGAAATATATAAGAGAGAGAAGAGGGAGGCGACGAGAGAGATAGAGGAAGAGAAGAGCGAGAGAGAGATGAAGATAGAGAGAGAGGAGAGAGACGAGAAGATAAATATAATAGCTAGAGAGGGCAGAGAGGAGAGACCGACATATCGAGAGTAAAGAGGAGAGAGGGAGCAGACATAAGCGAGAGAGGGAGAAAGGAAGGGTGAGAGAGACGACAGATAGACGAGCGGCAGCAGAGAGGGAGCTGAGTAGCTACGGGCGCGCGCGGGCCTGCGAGGGGGCCGGGGGGGGGGGTGTGGGGGGGGTGGGTGGGTCGGGGGGCCTGTGAGCGCGGGGGGGTCGGGGGGGGGGGGGTGGGGGTGGGGGGGGGGGGGGCGGTGGGCGGTTGGGGGGGGTTCGGGGGAGGTAAATATAGATTATAGATATGATAGACGAGAGATATGATCAGACTCATAGGAGATCGAGAAAGCAGACGCGAGAGATCACATGAGAGAAACAGGATATACAGATACGAGAGACGACGAAAGATGAGGGAAGATAGAGAGAGTAGAGAGAAGAGAGCAGATGATAGGGAGAAGATCGGAAGGATGGGGATATGCAGAGGGCAGAGGGAAGAGATAAGAGAGCAAGACGAGAGGACCCGAGGAGAGACTGAGAGAGACGGAATGTGAAAAGTAAGAGAAGAGAGAGATAAGATGAGCAGGACCAGACGAGAGAGAAGAGATAAGAGAGTAGATACGGGAGAGATAGAGAGAGGATAGACTAAGAGGAGACGGAGTAGCGTGATATGAGACAGATGATATAACTATCCAAACTAGATGGGAGCAGAAAGACCCGAAGGAGAGGAACAAGGGATAGATAGATAGAATATATACGATATAGAGACGAAGAGAGATAGAGAGGAGAGAGAAGAAGATAGGGAGAGATAGAGATAGAGAGAAGAGATATTAAGACCCGGGCCGGCCTCCGGCGCCGCCACCAACCGCGCCGAGAGTAGAGAGAGAGAGATATAGAGGTAGAGAGTAGAAAAATAGAATTATAATTCAGATAAATAGTAGAGAAACAGTGAGAATAGAGAGAAACATATAGAGATAAGTAGAGATAGAGGATCTATCTATATATAGCGGATATGCACCTAGCGTATAGATAGCGATATAGACTATATATAGAGATGCATAGATATAGATATAGAGATATGATTATATATAAAATAGAGAGAGAGTTAGACGAGTGAGCGTAGAGTATGAGACCATATATAGTAAAGGAGAACGAAGAGGGCGAGAACGAAAGACACGGAGACGACCGAGAACTTGGAGTAGCGATATAGATATATAGATAGAGTAGAGAGAGCAGAGAGACGAGATGATGACGAGACGAGATAGATATAATATATAGAGGCAATAGAGATAGATAGAATATAGAGATAGAGATATATAGAGATATATAGATATATAGTGTATATTAAACGAGAGCGCATAGACGAGACAATGATACATATCATAGATGAGGAGAAAAAAAATCAACGCACGAGAGAGACTGCGCTCTCGATGAGAGAGAGAGAGAGCTAGAGATAGAGATTATGATAGATATATAAATAGATGTAGATAAGAATGGTAATATATATATATATATAGAGATATAATATTATAGATATATATCTATATATGAGGGATACAGATATACCGAAGATATATATATATTATACGAGGTAGGGAGACGATGTATATATGAATAAGACCGGTGCGAAAGTGTGTGACGGGGAAGGGAGAGCGGTAAGAGAAGTGCGAGTAAGAGCGCAGAGCGACTGGCCAGACGTCCATGAGCGACGAAGGAGCGCCGACGAGAGCGGAGAGAGAGAGACGGCGCACCGGTAGAAGAGGGCAGCGATGAGAAGACGATATAGAGAAGTAGATATAGAGTAGATATAGATATTCGACTAGTACTGCACGCGTCATATCATATACATAAGGAAGATAGAATAGAGATATAGATTATATAGGTAAATGATAGTGATGATTCTATATATATATATATATACATATGAATATATATATACTATATATACATATATAGTATAAAATGATAATGTGTATATATATATATAATATATATATATATATAGAGATGAGACACGATATAATATAGTCATATGATAGAATGTAGAAGAGTGTTAGTTATATGATATGATACGAGAGAGGAGAGTATTATTATGTAAAATATATATATAGATCCAGGCGAATATAGCAGGTATCAGAATAGATATATACTTTTTTTTTTTTTTTTTTTTTTTTTTTTCATGACTATTCCAAGACTAGATACGGTTATGAGATACCTATATATACTATATATATATAGATATATACTATACCGACTATCTAGAGTATATCATTTAGCACTACGTATCAATCAGACGAGATTAGTAGAGATAGATACTAGTGTAGACTACGATGAGATTACATATATATTAAGATATATGTATCTATATATATATATATATATATATATATATATATGTATATATATATAGATATATGTATATATAAATATATTGATAGAATAATATATACCTATATTATGACTATGAAGACTAGATATATAGACTATATATAGTACAAGGGTTGAAAAGTGTGGTGCAAGGACCACAGTGCCCTCGCTCACCCTGCCCTAACAGGGTAACGACCGATTCTGTCGACATACCTCCCACGACGACACTCTTACCTCCGACAGACTCCACTTCGTCCTAGTCAGTATCATGAGTACTGGCTTGCTATCACTCCACTCTGCTGCCAATAACTCTGCCTGTCGGGAATCCCCTGAGCCTGGATCTCCCACCTAGCGATTCCCGACTGGCACACGAGTCAAATGACCTTTCTTGAGGTATACGCATCAAGCTAGCTGCAAGCTCACACCACACGCACCATTCCCCCCCCTGTAACTCACGACGGCGTTCCACATTACTCGAAGCGCCAGTATACGTCCTACTATCTGGTGCTTGCCAGCAGTAAATCCAGACTGCTCCGGTTCTGGATGCCTCAGTAGGGTGCGTCGCGTCATCCGTCTTTAGAAGAATGTGAGGAGAACCTTTCTGCCTACGGTATTGGAGCAGTGAAGCCCACGGTAGTTGCTACAGCTCCCTATCATCCCCTTCCCCTTCCAGAGAGGGCTGATGACCACGCCCTCTCAGCCGGTCATGGGCGGCAGCTAGCGTGACCAGACATGCCAAACATGGCAGCTCAGGACCTGTATGCAGCCCCGGAGCCATAGGTTCACCCCCAGGCCTTTAGCAGTTCAGCAGCGGATATCACATCATGGCCTGCAGCTTTGTCCCACTCTCCAGCTTGGAAATCCCAGCCCCTAACTCTGGTAGGGAGGGAGGTCTCCTCGTCTGACTGGGCCGGCGCTCCGGCACAGGCACTTGAGAACATCGTTGCGATGCCAAGCTAACTGGTTGGACGGATGCCCACCTGGTTACAACTGTTCAAAATGACTCATGGCCCAACAGTTCACGAAAACAACATTGAATCATGGGGATCGATCAGGTCCATCACCACGGATCGGAATGCAAGGTAATCTAGGAGGAGGGCTTAGGGTTAAGTTTTATGTCAGGGCATTGGGTATGACAAGGGCGAAAAAGGGGCATTTTACAAAGAAAAAGAAATGGACCGAGACATCATACAAGACAAGAGCTTCCTGAGAAGAAACTTTAATATGTACATGTCTAGAGCAAGTGATCCAAAGGCCACATACGAACAATGGAACGAAGCAAGAACTTAGGATTCCAATTAGACGAAAGCCTTGCGACACGGCTTACAAGTGGAATATCAATGAGCTCCAAGGGATGAATGCGATATGTCGTGCCATGTGTCCTGGAGCGGCGTACGACAATGGACAATGAGCCGTGACATTCAGAGTGTACAGGCAGCTTGAAGGTGACTCCAACAGAGCACTGGATCCGTGGGTTTGCTGGTTTCCGAGAATCGGTCAGGAGCTGCCGTGGGCGA
The DNA here is from genome assembly GCF_015228065.2 of Penaeus monodon. Taxonomy (NCBI): domain Eukaryota; kingdom Metazoa; phylum Arthropoda; class Malacostraca; order Decapoda; family Penaeidae; genus Penaeus; species Penaeus monodon. The sequence goes on from NW_023651700.1 coordinate 122,356, forward strand.
ACCCACGGGAACACTCCTCCCTCCCTTAGTCTGTCCAAGGTGAAACACCTTAGGGTTGGCCACTGGAAGGGACGGGGGGAGTTTGAAGTGGACCCGCAGGGTAGCCACAAGCAGCCTATGGTCGGTGCCACAGAACTCAGCACTCCGGTAAACCCTGCATTCTGGAGGATCCTCCATCGCGTGCTGACAAGACTTGGTCGATCTCCTTGGCCACTGTACCCGTATCGCTGTACCAATTCCAGCGATGCGAGTTGGAGCGCTGGTACCGGGGCCAGAGATCCTCATTTTCTGGGACCCTAGCAAAGTCCCGGAGAAGGAGGCTTTTTCTCGCTGCTGGGATCAGCTCCCGAGCCATGGGGGCCGACAGACATTCGTAGCCAGCTCGGTCACAGGCCGGATACCGCATTGAAGTCGCCCAGAAACAATGCGAATGTCTCGCCGGGGCAATCGTCTGGCCACAGATGCAAAGTTTGGCGTAGAACGCCTCTTTCACATCGGTTTTATGTTACATCGGTAGGAGCGTATACAGCAATAAGAGACATGAAGCCAAAAGCATGCTTCAGTCTCAATGCCATGATACGCTCATCAACCGGGTCACCTCACTACCGCAGGCTAAAAGTCGACGGAGATGGCTATGGCTACACCCTGGAGGTGGTGACCATCGCTGCGGCCCGCCCAGTAGTAGGTGTAACCCCCCACACTGATCGTGCCGCTACCAGGTCTTCTCACCTCTGAGAGGGCACCCACCTCAACTCCAGTCGCTTCAATTCCCGCGATAGCAAGAGGTAACCGCTCATCCTGCCGCAAGGACCGGATGTCCCAAGCGCCTACCCGGAAAGCATCACATGAGGTTAAGCCTCGGGTGGTCACTCCGGGTGCACGCCCCCACCAACACAGCCCCAGATAAAGGGGGTCGGCAGGCTGTGGGACCGCCTATCCACCTGTGGGGTTTCCCCAGGGCTTTCCCCCACAAGCTTCATGGTGGGTTGGCACCTGCCGGGGCCGGGCGGGACGGGAACTCCGTTCCAATCCTGACCCCGACATTGCCCTCCCAGCGGTGACCACAGCCCCCCCTTAAATTTCGGTGGAGGGAACACCCCTCCCCCCGCATTTTCCCTTTAAAAAAGACGTTGCAGAGGGTTCATTTGGGGGAGGAAGAACTGCAAGGCCACCTTTCCCCCAGCCGCCCAAAAAAAAAAAAAAAAACCCAGGGTGGCTAAGGGGAAGTTGGTACAAGCCAGAAACGTGTCAACACGCCGGGGGCCATAACTCCGTACTCTGGGGTCCTGCTGCTGAATCCCCCACAGAAATTTTGCTGGGACGCAAGGTACCCAGTTACCATGGGTGGCCACGAAGTCTTAATGATGGAGAGGCTTTGTGACCCGGCAGGGGAGACTTATGCGAAAACTGCTCCTTTTTCGACTGGGCTACAGGGGGAAGCTGCAAGCGAGAAGACATGCAAAACACTTAACACTTTTCTAGGTAAAACCCCAAAACCCTCGCTTTACATCACATGCACGTGAAGCACCCATAATATATAATATAATAATATAGTATAATCATATCATAAAATTAATATTTTAATAAAATTTGATAATATAATTTAAGGAAATGTATTTGGGGAATAATATGGGAGGGTGGGAAGGTGGCTTGCCATCCCTCCAAGAAGACCTCTCAATCCTTATAAAGGAAAATTCTGAGGGGGTTTCCCTCCAAACCAGAAGTAACTGGGCTTGGGTCCTTAGGCAAATTTGGGGGTGAAGGGACAGAGTACCGGGGCCCGGGCCCGGCGGGCCACCCCCCGAAGCTTCGGGGGCCCGGAGCCCCGGCCACCACGGGGATGGCGGTCGCCAGGCGGGGCCCAACCCCCTTGATTTGGCGGCTTTTGGCAAGGGGGGGAGGGGGTCCCCACCCCAGCGTGAACCCGGGGTTACCTCGCGGGGTGTTTCGGGGTTTAGGCTGGAACATTTCGCGGGCCCGGCCTGCGCCGGCGGAGGGGGTACCCTGCTATGGGGGGAAATGGGAAGCACGTGGAGTTGGGGTACCTGCTGCCCTTCGAGGTGGAAGATCCGGGAGCGGCAGAACGTGGGGTGGGGTTACACCTACTACTGGGGGCGGGCCCAGCCATCGGTACCACCCCCAGGGTTGAGGGTTGATGCCATCTCAGTCGATTAGGCCTGCGGAGTCGGTGACCACCGGTTCCGGGACGGTACATGGTTAGCGAAGCATGCTTTGGCTTCTGTCCATGCGTATACGCCACCGGATGTGTATAACCCTCCCCGACGTGAAGAGCTTCTAGGGCCACTCGCTCGTGGCAACGATGCCCCCACGGACCTTCGCATTGCTGGGTTTTTACTTCAAGCGGTATCCCGGGTGTCCGAGCTGGCCCACGAATGCTGTGGCCCCTGGTCGGGGGGTGATCCCCGCAGCGAGAATACCTCCCTTTTCCGGACTTTGCTAGGTCCCAGAAAATGAGGATCTTGGCTCCTGTACCACCTCCAATCGCACGCTGGACTTGGTACAGCGTAGGGGGAAGTGGCCAAGGAACACCCCACCTTGTAGCACGCG